>NW_028249338.1:0-58309 GCF_964263255.1 Lissotriton vulgaris
GCTTTGTTTATGCAAATTGTACCCCCCGTGTGCAACCCCCCACCTTTCATTCACTCTGGGGGCTCACAGAGTATAGAGTCGATTCTAGCGCGTTACAAACTTATAAATAAAATAAATAAATAAAGAGCAGAGGCCGCATTAGGGGATATCACGGAGGCATCTTTATTCAGCAAAACACTAATTGGCAAATGCATTTCGGCATGAGTTAAGCCTTCTTCAGCCCCTAGTGTGTTTCAGGAGGTGTGGGCCCAATCGTGGTTCTAAACATGTCCTGCCGCACACCAATAGGTTGTAATTCACTCTGCCCCAAAGCTGATGCCTTGGCTCACCTGTCGCTGAACACCTGATGCGTAGAAACTACAGGTCCCAGAATGCTAGTTTGATAACATAGTGAGTAGTGCGGGGGTAATCCGTTGCTTGTGCAGGCTGATGGGTATCACAATGTCACTCACACCGATGTCCTGCATGCTGGCCGAGCTCCGGTGCCTCCTTGAATCCCCTGACCACATCCATCTCAGAGGCACAGGAATCCAAATGGCGGGGGCAAGTCTAGCAATCCAGCTCACCCAACGATGAGCACAATCGCTCAGAAACCGCTCTATCTTCTCCAGACCTCTGGGGTGGGCCTGGGAACATCCAGTCCCCTGGAAATGCAAGGAGTCTGCCACAGCATATGCCATCTAGTCCCAGGCCAACTTAGCAATACGGGGGCCTCTGTAGTGCGTCACTGGCTCATGCGCTCTATATCTCACCACATTCCTAAAAAGCAAAAGCAGAGGCCGCATTGGGGGATATCACGGAGGCATCTTTATTCAGCAATGCACTAATTGGCAAATGCATTTCGGCATGAGTTAATTCTTCTTCAGCGCCTAGTGTGTTTCAGGAGGTGTGGGCGCAATTGTGGTTATAAACATGTCCTGCCACACACTGATAGGTTGTAATTCACTCCGCCCCCAAAGCTGATGCCTTGGCTCACCTGTCGCTCAACACCTGATGCGTAGAAACTACAGGTCCCAGAATGCTGTTTGATATCATAGTGAGTAGTGCAGGGGTAATCTGTTGCTTGTGCAGGCTGATGGGCATCACAATGTCACTCACACCGATGTCCTGCGTGCTGCCCAAACTCCGGTGCCTCCTTGAATCCCCAGACCGCATCAACCTCTGAGGCACAGGAATCCAAATGGTGGGGGCAAGTCCGGCAATCCAGATCTACCAACGAGGAGCACAATCTCTCCAACACCGCTCTATCTTATCCTGACCTCTGGGGTGGGCCTGGGAACATCCAGTCCTGCAAAGAGTCCGCCACAGCAGTAGCCAGCAAGTTGAAGGCCAACTTAGCAATACGGGGGCCTCTGTAGCGTGTCACTGGCTCATGCGCTCAATATCTCACCACACTCCTCCAAAGAAAGAGCAGAGGCCACATTAGGATATCACGGAGGCATCTTTATTCAGCAATACACTATTTGGCAAATGCATTTTGGCATGAGTTAAGCCTTCTTCAGCGCCTAGTGTGTTTCAGGAGGTGTGGGCGCAATCGTTGATATAAACATGTCCTGCCACACTGGAAAAAAGAAAGGTTACAGGGCTGTTATAGTTAAAATATAGGATTAAAAAACCTTAGATATTCATTGAAAAAAGCAACCTCAACATCATCTTCTACGCCGAAGACACCCAGCTGATCCTCTCCCTGACCAACGACCCCGCCGCCGCCAGAGCCAACCTTCACGAAGGGATGAAAGACGTAGCCGAGTGGATGACGACCAGCCGCCTGAAACTGAACTCAGACAAGACGGAAGTCCTCATCCTGGGCTCCTCGCCCTCCGCCTGGGACGACTCCTGGTGGCCCCCCGCCCTGGGCACCGCACCCAAACCGACAGACCACGTACGCAACCTGGGCTTCATCCTGGACTCCTCCCTCTCCATGACCAGACAAGTCAACGCCGTCTCCTCGTCGTGCTTCAACATCCTGCGCATGCTACGGAAGATCTTCCGGTGGATCCCCACCGAGACCAGGAAGATGGTCACCCAGGCCCTCGTCACCAGCCGACTGGACTACGGCAACGCCCTCTACGCCGGAACCACCGCCAAGCTCCAGAAGAGACTCCAGCGGATCCAGAACACCTCAGCCAGACTCATCCTCAACATCCCACGACACAGCCACATCTCCGGACATCTGAGAGACCTGCACTGGCTCCCCGTCAACAAAAGAATCACCTTCCGTCTCCTCACCCACGCACACAAAGCCCTACACAATCAAGGCCTGAGCTACCTCAACAACTGCATCAACTTCTACGCTCCCAAACGCCACCTCCGATCAGCCAGTCACGCCCTCGCCGCCGTCCCCCGCATCCGAAGAATGACAACAGGAGGAAGGTCCTTCTCCTACCTGGCCGCCAAGACCTGGAACTCCCTCCCGACCGACCTGCGCCTGACCCAAGACCACCTCTCCTTCAGGAAGAAGCTCAAGACGTGGCTGTTCGAGCAGTAGCAGAACCCCCCCCCCCCCCCAGCACCTTGAGACCCTCCGGGTAAGTAGAGCGCTCTATAAATGTCTTTGATTGATTGATTGATTGATAGTTTACAGGGATGTTATAGGTAGGCTGTTATTTCAACCATACAGAACCAGAGAAATTCAACAATTATACTTAGTTGACTTAACTATACCTCACGCCCCGGCAATGCACTGCTTATGCCCTCAAATATTACATCATTCACGACAAGGTAGTGAAAGGGGGTGTGGCCTCCGAGACCTCTTAGCAAACTGATTGTGTGTGATTGCTGGAGGTAACAAGAGGGATACTTAGACACCAAGTACACTCAATACCCAAGGAGATATCATCCCCCAACTAGTACTATGCTAGGAGGCTCATTTGCAGAGTGATGGAGAAAGGACATCCTTGATGATTGCACAGGTATCTGTATGAGGCTATGAGTGCCATTGAAAATGAAAGACTACGAATACTGGGTAATTTTACCTAAGTGTAAAACAAATATATAGACATATTTTACATAACATTTCAGTGTAACTATTTAGTCTATCTATTCAGTAACATATTGGTTTACATTTATTTTAACAAAAGATTTATAAAAAGAACAGTTTAATAAAATAACTGAACTACCCTTTGTCACCCAATCTCATGGGGAATTAAAAACTGTTGTGAAACTAGTGCAATGCCCAATCTTAAAATATGTCAGTAAATCAAAAAGAGACTAGCTAGGGATGGGGTTAGTATGACATTAATATTGTTATTGTCATAGCGACTCAGTGTTGTTTTGCCAATTGGTGGTGGCACCTGTTGGGTGTCTTTAGAAAGCCCTCACCCACCAACCTAGTTGGTGGCATGCTTCATCATCGGGCCCACCCAGTGACACCTAGCGTGTCCCGGGTGTGCTTCGACGCCTGATTACAGTGGAGCAGGTATGTCACTGTGTGTGCGGTGAAGGATGTTCTGGTATGTGAGGTTAAAACGGCTTGGCGGAGGTCCCTGGGGTGAGGATACTTTATTAAATGGGCCTCCGTCAGCGGTTAAAAATAAGGCTGTGGGACGTTAGACGGGTTACGACACCGGTTCTGCGAAGGAGGCACAACAGGTCCCACGCCGGTGCTGGCCAGAAATCCTGGCCACCCCTTGCCACTTCAATAACCTTGGAGCAAAAGCAAGCCAAAAAAGCGTGATCTTGAGAAGGGAATCCCCCCTCTCACAGTTATATACACTCTAGGGCGTGTAGACACATAGACTACACCACACACCCCTATCTTTACTACACATATTTTACTGTCCTGAAGAAAGCCAGATTAGTAATAAGGCACTGGCTGAAACATGTTGACACTCTAAGGACGTAGGAGGTCGTAACCCGCCTCTAACGTCCCACAGCCTTATTTTTAACCGCTGACGGAGGCCCATTTAATAAAGAATCCTCACCCCAGGGACCTCCGCCAAGCCGTTTTAACCTCACATACCAAAACATCCTTCACCGCACACACAGTGACATACCTGCTCCGCTGTAATCAGGCGTCGAAGCACACCCGGGACACGCTAGGTGTCACTGGGTGGGCCCGATGATGAAGCATGCCACCAACTAGGTTGGTGGGTGAGGGCTTTCTAAAGACACCCAACAGGTGCCACCACCAATTGGCAAAACAACACTGAGTCGCTATGACAATAACAATATTAATGTCATACTAACCCCATCCCTAGCTAGTCTCTTTTTGATTTACTGACATATAAACCGGGGATCTGGACTAGCTTTCTGGTCCTCTCTCTCCCTCTTGATTTGCGCACAATCTTAAAATATCACATTAACTTGAAAGTAAGGAAAATCATTGAATAATATACTGTTCAGCAAAATGAATAGAAAATATACATTCATTCTTCTTGAATCTTCTTTCCCAGAAATGTATTGGGAGCAGGTAGTAGATTTTGGTGGAGACTCTTTTTGGACTCAAGTGGTACGACGTTCATATTATATCATCTTAAGACCTATCATAGAAAATGTCTACAACTGCTGATCAAGCAGATTTAAGCTTGAGGACCGTCTGCATCAGTGGCAGCAGAAACAATTCTGAGTCAGAAAGTCCCTTCGGCTCCGAAATTTTCAAGAATGGCCATGTTTTGCATGGACTGTAGTGTTGTTATAACAGCTGGTGAGCAGTGTGTTCCAGCTATTCACAATGCTGCCAAAATCATACATGATATTTTATCCCCCTTCTATATTTTTTCCATATTTCTTAAGAGGAGTTCATTGTGAGAAGCAAGAAGGCAACTCAAAGCTGAAGGACCCCTGACTTCAATAGAAACACAACACCACTGAATCAGAGAGTCCATTCAAAAGTCCAATCTCAACTTCAAGATTTACCTCCACACTGGAGAGTAGTCCATAACAGTCCTTTGCAATGCTGGAAAGAAACATTTTTTTGGCTCTTCATAGTTTTTCTACATTAGCAGAAATTGTATTATCTTATGAAATGAAAATCTAATGTGTTCTTCATTTTATTTACCTTCCAATTTATTGTAACACTACTTACATATAACTTGCTGTAGATACAAGTCAAATTGTCCCTCTACAAATAAATACACAGGTAACTTTTGCCAGTTATTATAATTTAGGTTTTCACTTTTTAAATATAAGTCAAAATCTTCTAGTAAGTGCATCAACAACATATACAAACATAATCAATTTTTTCACAGAACACTGTTTTAAATTTAGTAAACTCTTTTTTTAAAGAAATCAACTGTAGTATATGTGTGTCTTTCTGCAACGCCTCCTCTGAACAACTCTTAATTTTCCCTGGATTAATGAACCAAAGAAACAAAACAGCACATCACCACAAACCTTTTCTACTTCTGCCACACTACCATGCAAAAGTGACCTATGTATTTCTAGTAAACATAAAGCAGAGGTTTTCACGTAATACAGCCTCCTATCTAAAGTTCACATTGTTGAATGGTATAACTTATTTTGTGCTTTAAACTTTGCCTTGGAAAGATAATAAGGAATTTCTGTACTTTATCTATGGATTTCTGCTAATTCTAGAAAAACGACTAACATTTAATTTTGTATACAGTACTCAGACTATGCCTTTCTTGTACCTCTTCTGCCATAACTTCTTCTACATTTCTAAGTACTATCACCTCTTTTGCTATAGAACTACCATTCTTCATTTCGAAACATCGTCCTCTTTAATCAATCGCTTGAACTAGTTTGTTATCCTGGAGATAGCTTTCTTCATTAAAGTAAGGCTCTTTAAAAAAAGTATGCATCCATTGTCCACTAAAAACTGTATCACAGTTTCTTCTATTTACTAATCTTTTCTTCTGGTTCTGTCTCCACATGCACAACACTATTTTGTCAAAAGTCTTCATTCTCTTTAAAATCAAAATGAAAAACATCTTCTTCAAAGCAAAGGCCTTATCAGCTACTCTCTCAAATTGTACTTTCTGTTTCACTGCACCACTCGTGTCTCTACACTTTTTTAAATTGACCACTAAATTTACATTGCTGTAACTATACAATCATCATAGCATTTGTGCAGAACTATGCATCCATCTAAACACTCACTTACAACCCATGCTGCAGTTGAAATACTGAGGCACAAATGTGCACTGATGAAACACTCAGGCCCTGCTAATGCACTCATGTAATTATGTATAGAATACCATTGTAGTAAATCTATCACCCATATTTTCTAAGGAGTACCTATTCTTCAGTAAAACGTGTAAATGCATGTGTTTGTTGTTGAATACATCAATACTCCATTGATGTTATGTTATGTTATGTTGTGTTAGTGGGGATTTGTAAAGCGCTTGTTTACCAACAGGTCTCATGGCGCTGGGACGTTTGTTTTTCTTATGGAGATACCGCACTAGAAAGGGCCCTATCCAGCTGTAGGCCTGGGTGAACAACCAGGTCTTCAGTTTTTTCTGAAGGGCAAAAGAGATCAGTTTCTAACTGCAACAAAAGTGGACAGAGAATTTCAGAATTGGGGACCCTATGTTGAGAAGCACAACCCTCCTACCTGTTTGCGTCTGAATGTAGGCACCACCAGAAGATTCATGTGCATGGATCTAAGAGTGCGCTGAGGAGAGTATCTCTGAATTCTTTATGTAATATATTGCGGACCAGTACCGTGTATAGCTTTAAACAGTAAACATCCAGTTTTAAACATGTTGCGATGCTCCACTGGGAGCCTATGGAGTTCCCTCAATATTGGTTTGACGTGGCACCGTCTGCCTTGCTGGTAAATCATTCTGAGTGCTTGGCTTTGGATTAGCTGCAGGCGTTGTTTCTTTTTGCAGGAGAGGCTGAGGTAAATTGCATTAGCATAATCGATTTTAGATAAAATCAGAGCAAAGGTGGTTTGGATACATACCTCACTGCTAAAAAACCTTCTAATTAACTGCAGTTTTCGAAGTTGGAAAAACAGGCTAAGGTAACTGAGCCAATCTGTGAATTCAATGAGAGGTCAGAATCAATTTGAATGCCTAGGCTCTTTATTAAATTCTTGAGAATGGGTGCGGAGCCAAGCTCTGATGGCCAGTAAACTGGCATCCAAAGCGATAGTTTGTTTTTTGGAATGATGATTTCAGTTTTTTCAGAACTTAGTTTTAGCTGGTTATTGTTCATCCAATTTTTGATGACCAGCATAGTATTCTCCAAAATTCCTTGGAGGTATTGGAGTCCTCAATGGAAAAGATCAACTACATGTCGTCGGTATAGTTGTATATCCTCACCCCTAACTGTCGAAATTTCGATATAAGGGGGCAGATATATACATTAAAAAGGTGCGGGGACAGAGTAGAGCCCTGCGGGACTCCGCAATGAATGCTGACCATGCCGGATTTATATGGTATGAGCCACACTGATTGTCTCTGGTCCTCCAAGAAGGATCTGAACCAATTTAGGGCTACCCCTCTGAGACCTGCTGCAGCAATACATTCCATCAGGATGGCATGATTGACAGTATCGAAAGCTGCAGGCAGGTCTAAGAGTACCAAGGCCCGAGAGCTGACCTCATCCACCTTTCCTTTAAGGTCATCAATGACTGATAGAATGATAGATTCCGCAGAGTGGGATGAGCGAAATCCTGCCTGGTGGGAGTCTAGAAAATGTGAGCTTTCTAAGAAGGTGCTAAGTAGTTTAACTACATGTAGCTCCAATAGTTTGGCCGGAAAAGGGAGAAGGGATATAGGCCTATAATTTTCCAGCCATTGTGGGTCCAACCCTTTGATCTTTTGAAGCGGGATGACCATTGCTTCTTTAAAAGCTGATGGAACCGTCCCTTGAACTAAGTAAAGATTCAATAAGTTCAGGATTATCTCAGGAAATCTAGAAATTATTGATTTTTGTATATGGGGTGGACAGGCGTCTTCGGGGGAGCCTGATTTAACTTTATTAAATAAAAAACAAATATGAACAAAGAAAACCTTGTTTCTAGCTCAAATGGTTAAAAAATTACCAAAAATGCAGAGACACCTGTTACAGCATTGTGGAAGGCCCATTGCAAAGCTGGAATGGTCACCTATTACTTATTGTTTAATGTCGGTGTTACATTGGTACTAATGGTGTGCAAACCTCTCTTGCTTCTTTCTTCACCCCTCTTGCCTCTTTCTGCATTTCTCTTGCTTCTTGCTGCACCTTTCTTCCTCTTTCTGCACCTCACTCTCTTCTTTCTGTGCCTTTTTTGCTTCTTTCTGCACCTCTGTTGCTTCTTTCTGCATTGCACTTGCTTCTTTCTGCACCTCTCTGGCTTCTTTCTGCACCTCTCTTGCCATGTTCATCACTTCTTTTGTTTCTTTCTGAGCAGCCTCTTTTGTGTTCTGCACCTTTCTTCCTCTTTCTACACTTCTCTTGCCTTTTTTTGCAATTCTCTTGCTTCTTTCTGCATATCTCTTGCCTTTTTCTGCACCTAACTCTCTTCTTTCTATACCTCTTTTGCTTCTTTCTGTACTTCTCTTGCCCGTTTCTGTACTTCTCTTGCATTGCATCTCTCTGCACCTTTATTCCTCATTATGTGCATTTCTTCCTCTTTCTGTACCTTTCTTCTTCTTTTGGTACCTTTCTTGCTCTTTCTACAGTTTTATTACCTCTTTCTTCACCACTCCTGCTTCTTTCTGCCCCTCTCTTGCCTCTTTCTGCACCTCTCTAGCTTCTTTCTGTAGTTATCTTGCTTTTTTCTACACCTTTCTCCCTCTTTCTGCTCTTCTCTTGCCTCTTTCTGCAATCCTCTTGCTTCTTTCTGCAAATCTCTTGCCTCTTCCTAAACCTAACTCTATTATTTTTGCCCCTCTCTTGCTTCTTTCTGCACTTTTCTTGCCTCTTTTTGCACCTCTTTTCCTTCTTCCTGCACCTTTCTTCCTCTTTCTCTGCATTTCTTCCTCTTTCTACACTTCTCTTGCCTCTTTCTGAACCTCTCTTGCTTCTTTCTGTATCTCGCTTGCTTCTTTCTGTACCTCTCTTATCTCTTTCTGCATCTCTCTTGCCTCTTTCTGCACCTCTATTGCCTCCTTCTGCATTTTTTCCTCTTTCTGCACTTCTCTTGCCTCTTTCTGTACTTCTCTTCCCTCTTTCTCTAGTGTTCTTGCTTCAATCTGCTCTTCTCTTGCCTCTTTCTGCATCTCTCGTTCCTCCTTCTGTGCTGCTCTTGCCTCTTTTTCCACCTTTCTTGCTTCTTTCTGCAACTCTCTTACATCTTTTTGCACCTCTCTTGCTTCTTTCTGCACCACTCCTGTCTCTTTTATCACATCTATTGCTTCTTTCTACACCTTTCTTGACTCTTCTTGCACTTCTCTTGCTTCTTTCTGTACCTTTCTTTCTCTTTCTGTAAATCTCTTGCCTCTTTCTTTACCTCACTCTCTTCTTTTGGTACCTCTCTAGCTTCTTTCTGCATTTCTCACCTTTATCTGTACCTCTCTTGTTTCTTCCTGCACCTTTATTGCTCTCTTTGTGGATCTCTTCCTCTTTTGGCACCTGTCTTCCTCTTTCTGCACTTCTCTTTCCTCTTTCTGCACCTCCCATGCCCCTTTCTGTACCACTCTTTCCTATTTCTGTACTTTTCTTGCTTCTTTCTGTACCTGTATCCCTCTTTATGCACTTCTCTTTTTTGTACCTCTCTTGCTTTTTTCTGCACTCCTCCCGCCTTTGTACGTGCCTCTCTTGCTTCTTTCTGCACATGTGTTCCTCTTTTAGTGTATTTCTTCCTCGTTATTCCTCTTTTGGCACCTTCCTTCCTCCCTCTGCACTTTTCTTTCCTCTCTCTGTACCTTTCCTGCCTCATTCTGTACCACAGTTTTCCTGCTTCTTTCTGCACCTTTATCCCTCCTTTTGCACTCCTCTTGCCCCTTACAGTACCTTTCTTCCTCTTTCTATATTTCTGTTTCATCTTTCTGCACCTCTCATGCCTCTTTCTGTAGCACTCTTGCCTCTTTCTGCAACTGTATTGCTTCTTTCTGTACCTTTCTTCCTCTTTCTGCACAATTCTTCCTCTTCTTCAACTTGTTTCCTCTTTTGGCACTTTTCTTCCTCGTTCTGCACTTCTCTTGCCACTTTCTGCACCTCTCTTGCTTCTTTCTGTATCTCACTTACTTCTCTCTGTAACTGCCTTGCTTCATGCTGTACCTCTCTTGCCTCTTTCTGCACCTCTCTTGCCTCTTTCTGCATCTCTCTGGTTTCTTTCTGCACTTCCCTTGCTTGTTTCGGCACCTCTCTTGCCTCTTTCTGCACCTCCCTTCCCTCTTTCTGTACCTCACTCGCATCTTTATGCACCTCTCTTGCTTCTTCATGTACTTTTCTTGCTTCTTTTGGTAATGCTCTTGCTTCTTTCTATTAATTTTTTCCCATTTTTGTACCTTTCTTTCTTTTCCTGTAGTTTCTCGCTTCTTTCGTCACTTTTCTTGCCTCTTTCAGCACCTCTATTGCTTCTTTCTGCACTTCTCCTGTCTTTTTCTGCTGCTCTCTTGCCTCTTTCTGCACTCCTCATGCCTCTTTTTGTACCTCCCTTGCTTCTTTCTGGAACTCTGTTGTCTCATATCGCTTATATTGCTTCTTTCTGGACCTCATCTTTCTTTTTCTCTTTTCATCTCTCTAGCCTCTTTCTGCATTTTTCTTGCTTCTTTCTGCACCTCTCTTCCTCTTTTTGTGTCTCAGTCTCTTCTTTCTGCACTTCTCTGTCTTCTTTCTGCTCTTTTCTTGCCTCTTTCTGTACCTCTATTTCCTCTTTCTGCACCTCTTTTGCCATTTCTGTACTTCACTTGCTTCTTTCTGTACTTCTCTTACATCTTTCTACATCTCTCTTGCTTCATTCTGTGGGTGAGGAGGTGTGTGACTGCCTGTATGGACCACTGAGTGAGTGAGGCAGTGGTTATATGGGGTACTGTTGTGTGTGTGAAACGATGTATGGCTGAGTGAGTGTCAGTATCACTGTGTCAGTGATTGAGTGCATGTATCAGTATGTGTGAGTAACTGAGTATCGGAAAGGCAGTATACATGAGTGATGGGGTATATGAGCTACTGTACATGTGAGTGAGTGAATGTGAGAGTGGCTGCATGTATGAGTGCATACTTCTGTCAGTGACTGTACAGCTGAGGGAGCCAGTGGTGCTATGTGTGGACTAAGTGGGTATGTGGTAACTGTTTGGGTGAGTATGTGGCTGTATGATTGAATGTATGGATGAGTGTCTGGGTGTGTGAGTAGTTCTATGGGTGACTCACTCAGTGTGTGAGCACCTGTATGACTGTATGAGTGGATATGTCAATGGCTGTATTAGTGAGTGGTTCTATGAGTGGCAGTATGATTGAGCAAGTGGATGTGGGTGCAGATTTATGAATCAGTGACTAGGTGTGTAAGGACTAGTATGGCTTTGTGAATGGGTTTGTGAAAGTTTGTGTGGGAGTGGCAATGGCGTATAAAAGATTCTATTGGGATGCGAGTGGGTGAGTCAGAGATTCTATGCATGTTGTCATCACTGATGTCATGAGTATTGTCATTTGAAATATCATCAGTGAAGTCACTGACCATGAGTGATGTAATATGTTAGGTCATTAGAACTTGTAGGCATACAACCGTCTATAACATACAAAAAGAACATCTCTCTCCAAGATCACCTTGTGAAAAGTCACTTCCAAATGAAATCACGAAAAAACTGGCTATCAGACCAACGCAAAGGATTCCAACCTTGCTCAACTTGTAAAGCGTGCAAGATCGGAACAAGCAAGAAAAATATTGTAGAACCGGATGGCAAAATAATGCATATTGAACAACAAATCACCTGCGGTTCCAAGAATGTGGTATATGTTATTGAATGCAGATGCAGTGTTAAATACATAGGCAGCACCACATGTATGTTGAAAAAAAGAATCCTGGAGCATATCAGGGCAGTGAAAAACAAAAACATGCTGTATGCAACTGCAAAACACATAAGTGCATGTCAGAATGGAGACTGGAGAGCAATGACATTCTATGGTTTGAAAATGCTAACGGAAATGGAAAGAGGAGGTGACATGGTCCGTAAACTGAGACAAATCGAGTCTCGCCTCATCATCCGACTTCGCACAAAAATTCCGAGAGGGATGAACTTTGGGGAGGACCTCCATATACATCTAGAGTGACTGTAACAACACCAGGTAGAACTCCAATCACTAGGGTACTATACCCGAAACAACAATCCAAGGCAATATGGAACTATTCCAGTACCAACAAGAACTAAAAACCGTTGCCCATGTGAATATAACATGTGAAATAATGTACTAAGGCATTGTTAATGTTTGAATCACACTAGTCTTTCTTTTCTTTGAATTTTCTTTGATAATTTGTTCCAAACTACGTATCCCATAATGCCACCTAGGGCTAACATGGGCTAGTATTTAAATGGAAATAGTAGAAGGACTTACTGACCGTGACTAAAGCCTTGTGTGGCTGAAACGCGTTGGTGGGGTTAAGCGCTGATTAAAAGGCTTCAGTTGAAAAATCCGGTTGTGCCGCCTCTTTTGTGTTACAATATATATATATATATATATATATATATATATATATATATATATATATATATATATATTCACAGAAAAAACCATAGGTTATAGTGGATATATAATTAGGAATTTGCATTTACAAAACCTTGAAAATTCAATGAAAAAACCATTGGTTTTAGGCCATATATAGTTAGGGATTTGCATTTACAAAACCTTATTTTACTCGCATAAAACCATTGAAATTCCATATATAGTTATAAGCGCTAACTATATATCGCGCACCCGCAATCCACTGCTGATGATGTCACATATTACATCATTCATGACATGGTTAGTGACATCACTGATGACATCACTGATGACATCTCAAATGACATCACTGATGACATCACTGATGACAACATCCAGTGACTGTATGTTTCTGTAAAGTTAAAATATGTCTTACATATTGAAGAATGAGTGGATGTATAAGTGTCTGGATGAAGGATTTAGTAGGTGCATGACTGACTGTATGAGTGAGTGATTAAATGTGTCTCACTGAGTGCATGGGTTAGTGACTAAACTGTCTTAATTTGTGCATCATTATGTCTGTTGTTCTGTAAACTGTTGCATGTGTTGATAAGTAGCTATATGAGTAACTATATGGGTTATTGATTGGTTGCCCAAGTATTTGTATGGGATACTGAGTGTGTGTGTGGGTGGCTGGGAGGTGTATGACTCTGTGCATAGATGTGTGAGCAGTTGATTCACTAGATGTATGGTTTCAAAAGTGCATGTGGAAACAGCTGTATGGGCGGTTGACTGTGTGCATGAGTGTATTGGTGAGTGAATGGATATCTCAGTGCTACATGTCAAAGTAAGTACATATGTAAAACACAGTACATGTGAGAGTTGACATATATAAATAACTGTGCATAAGAGCCAGTGAATGTGTGAGTGGCTGTATGGATCATTGTGAACTTGTATCAGGGATTGTATAATAGAGTAAATATGTGTTAGTATATGTTTGAATAAGTAAAGTTTGTATAACTGTATAGTTGAGGAAATGGAGGTGTGATTGATTCTTTGCATGACTGACTAGGTGTGTGAGTAACTCCATGGATGAGAGACAGTCTGTGAGTGTCTGTTTACACTGATTGTATCTAAGGTTATATTAGAGTCTGAAGAGGTTCATCGTATTATCACATGAATGATATCATCAGTGATGTTATCAGTCATGTCAAATGAGATGTTTTCAGTGATGTCATCAGTGATGTCATTTGAGATGTCATCAGTGATGTCATCAGTGATGTCACTAACCATGTCATGAATGATGTAATATGTGACATCATCAGCAGTGGATTGCGGGTGCGCGATATATAGTTAGCGCTTATAACTATATATGGAATTTCAATGGTTTTATGCGAGTAAAATAAGGTTTTGTAAATGCAAATCCCTAACTATATATGGCCTAAAACCAATGGTTTTTTCATTGAATTTTCAAGGTTTTGTAAATGCAAATTCCTAACTATATATCCACTATAACCTATGGTTTTTTCTGTGAATTTCGTTGGTTTTTTAATAGCAAATATGAAAAGCTTTAAAATGTCAAGTACGTGATAGATAAAAACATTTTCGTATTTATGCACGCTGATGTGCTTTGAACGCTGCCCCCCCTCCCCTCTTTTCTCTTAGTAGTACTCTCTCTTTGCAGATAGTGAACGGTAGTTAACGCAGGCCTTTGCCCCCGTTGTAATCCGTCGTGCCTGCTTGTCTCTCCATTTGATTTATTGTTATCCAAGCATTTACTGTTTTAGAATTGGTTCTCTTTGGATCATTCTCTATTTACAAACAAGCACAAAGTCGCAATACTCTGTTTAGTCTTTGCAGATCGGAAAAAATCGTGTAAAAAAATTAAAGTAATCGAGCAAAATCAGTAGGCCACTAATTGGATCTTTTTTTGACCTCGCTAAAATAGAAATATTATAAACAACCCTTCAGGAGAAATACGAAAATAGTGAGATGAACTGAGCTCCACACCATGAGGGCTGCAAGACAGCTCGGCTCCATCACCCATCCCGCACAGAATAACGACAAACCCTATGCAAATATTAAAAATATAGACAACACACCAGCAAAGAAACAGGGTAAAACATTTTATTAAAAAACTATTTACATAACGTTGGTTTATAAGATGATGTCAGTAGTGGACCGATGTGTGAATAGGTCGAAAACAGCACAAGGCTCCAAGATCCGGATGGCAAGCTCCTGGATGTTGGGTGCCATAGTTCAGAGTTCTGAGTTTGAGCCTTTTTCAATGCCTGTGCTTTGTTGTTTCCCCTCCATCAAAAACAAAAAAAATATATAAAACTGTGCAAAAATACAAAAAAAACAAAAAATGTTTACAAAAGCAGTGCTTGTAAGACTGTCTGAAGCTTATTTCCACCTACTGCAGCTTCACTATTCTCAAAGTAAGTGAGGGTCGTTTGTGGACCTGACTGCATTTGAAAACAATGTTATATGGTACCTCCCTAAACCGCTTGACGGAGGCCCCCGAGGGACGGTGTGATGGCACGGACTCGGAGAAGACGCTTGGCTCCGACACCCTCCCCAAGTCTTATAGCACTGGTATAGCCTGAGATCGCCCCCGACATAGGCGGCCGGCTCCCGGGGTCCGGCGGAACTTTTTGCCTTTTGATGACTCTTCAATTCTGGACCTTGTCCCACAATCCGTTTGACCTGAAGACAAGCTGTAGTGGGGCGCCCCTTTACCGTTTCAGTTGCCATTCCGCCCGCTTTTGCTACACTGTGCCTCTTCCGCCATTCAGCTGTTTACCGCCCGCTCTTGCGACTACAGCGTCTCGCTCATCATGTAGTTGAGTTGCTCCCGCTCTTGCGGTGCAGCAATAGGCGGCTGCCACAGGACTCTCAAAATGGCGGCCGGCTCTTCGGTTTTGGGCCTGGTCCACTAAAATGGCCCTGGGACACCTTTGAACTCGGACGCTTGTCTGCTAGGGCTTGGGTCCCATTCTCGAAAGCGTCCCCTCAGCCGTGAAGATTCTACAAAACTCTTGGGGGCCTCCGACTCCCGCAGGCTTCTGGTGGGGAGCGGCTGCCATGTCTGCTCGTGGAATGGCCACGACGGAGCTACGAGATGGAAGTGCTCTCATGCTGACGCCAGCTTTAGTCTGAAACATCCAGAAACACTGTAGACTACCAATTCGATCAGTTCCGGTAGCGCCCCAACATGACCCGGAAGAGAAGAACTTGCCCTCCCCTCTTTGACTGATGGTTCTTGTTGCCTGTCCCCTCTGTTGTCATTTAACAGAACTTTTTGGACTACTGAAAGGGGTTGTGTTCCGAACGCTGGTTGGTGGAGACATTTTGACTATATTCTTGACCTACGTTGTCGCGTAATGCGTTATATGACACGCCGCGTTAGCGCACCCGGAAGTGATCCGAGGCGCGGCGCGCAGCGCGTAACGTAAGCATAACAGGTCATGTGACTTGTTAATAAAACTTTTCATTGGTTCATTTTACTTTTGTTATTTTAATGATGGAAAGCTTGGTCATATGACCTAAAAATTACGCTTTTTATTGTTTTCGAACATTATTTTTTTTAAAACATATGTTATAATATTCCAGGCTAATGTACTTTCCCGGAAAATGTACAACTGTCCTGCAAGTAAAATATATTCCTTTTTCGAGAAAAAGGGCGTTTCTTCGTTCCATGACGGAGCCGTTGAGTAAAAGATACTCGGCCTGCTGTCTTAGTCGCCGATACGCCTGATTATCAGATTCTTATCGATCACTTTATGTTGCAGGAGTGGAAAACACAACTGACCTTGACCATTGATCTTTACTGCGTTCCTACATATTATACCTTTTATCCGTCATGTAATTGGACTGCTTTATTTCACTTGCTTTTTACTGATTCGAAAACAGTGACTAAAAGTAAAAACTTTACCAATGTAAATACTACTACCGTGTTTTGTTTTAAAAACCTTTATTGTGAAAATGTCAGTATACAAATACGGGCCTATAACCACGTGGGCCGGCCATGGAGCAAACTGAAATCGTATATGATGAGGAGACATTTACACTGTAGAGGAACGTAACGAGCGGGCCATTAGGTTGCAAGAACTAAGGTGTCTAACAGTTGCGGAATCGGTGGACGTACATTTTGTAATTAAAATAAGACAGGGCCACTTACAATAACATTTTCTAGATATACATTTGCGGGCAAGGAGTTACGAGTCCCATTTATACCGGCGCCATTTTGTGCGAGGCCGGGCAAGTCCAAGATATAGTCAAAATGTCTCCACCAACCAACGGCCAGACCAGAACCCCTTTCGGCCCTTTATGCTACAAGATGGTGTCTTCCATTCAGAAAATATTGTTGGCAGCATTTTGAAAGGAAACAGAAACAGCCGTTCTCCTAGTGAGTTTCACATTGTTACATTTAGGAAGAATGTTGAAGAGTAGTATGTGGAAAATCTGAAGCCATTTTTCTACAAACTCTCAATCAGACTTGGATAGAAAAAAAAATCCTGAAGAATGTACAAACTGAAAACCAATTTTTGTCTGTATAGCATCAACAGCAACGCTTGAGTCAGCTTTGTGTCAAGCCGCCATTTTCATTCAATCAATAGCGTCCCCCTGCACACATTCAGGGACCTGGTCGTGTCTTCAGATGAAACGGATTGTAGGAAAAGAAGCTGAAAGGAAAAGGAAAAAAGTTCCGCCGGACCTCGGGAGCTGGCCGCCTATGTCATGTGCGACCTTTGGCCACACCAGGGCAATAGTGAAGCTGCAGCAGGTGCAAATAAGCTTGAGACAATCTTACAAGCACTGCTCAGAAATCTCAACTGAGGCACTCAACATCCAGGACTTGCCATTCGGATCTTGGCGCCTTGTGCTGGTTCCGACCTATTCACACATCGGTCCACTACTGACATCACCTCATAAGCCAACGGGGCACCCCACGCCGACTTTCGGCGCAGCATTGTAGGATGGCCACACCAGTGCGGCAAATTGCTGGACACCACCTCGGTGCCATCCGGATCTCGGCGCGTTCGACTCACTGTACCGCAAGAGTGACCGCAACTCAGCTGGACACGCCGTCTTTCGGCGCAGCATTGTAGGATGGCCACACCAGTGCGGCAATTTGCTGGACACCACCCCGGTGCCATCCGGATCTCGGCGTGTTCGAGTCACTGTACCGCAAGAGTGACCGCAACTCAGCTGGACACGCCGTCTTTCGGCGCAGCATTGTAGGATGGCCACACCAGTGCGACAATTTGCTGGACACCACCTCGGTGCCATCCGGATCTCGGCGCGTTCGAGTCACTGTACCGCAAGAGTGACCGCAACTCAGCTGGACACGCCGTCTTTCGGCGCAGCATTGTAGGATGGCCACACCAGTGCGGCAATTTGCTGGACACCACCTCGGTGCCATCCGGATCTCGACGCGTTGTGCTGCCTTCGGCCTATTCGCACATCGGTCCGCTACTAACGCCGCCTCACGTGCCAACGGATTTTCTACGCTTTTTGTAGCCCTATGCCGCAGAACAGGTCATGTGACTTGTTTATAAAACTTTTCATTGGTTCATTTTACTTTTGGTTTCCTAAAGATGGAAAGTTTGGTCATATGACCTAAAAATAACACTTTTCATTGGTTTAGAACATTTTTTTTTCCCAAACGATGAAAGCCCCACCTTGTTTCTGGATCATTCAAACTGAAGCTGGCGTCAGCATGAGAGCACCACCATCTCGTGGCTCCGTCGTGGTCATTCCACGAGCAATCATGGCAGCCGCTCCCCACCGGAAGCCTGCGGGAGTCGGGGGCCCCCAAGACTTTTGTAGAATCTTCACGGCTGAGGGGACGCTTTTCGAGAATGGAGCCCAAGCCCTAGCAGGCAAGCGTCCGAGTTCCAAGGTGTCCCAGGGCCATTTCAGTGGACCAGGCCCAAAACCGAAGAGCCGTCCGCCATTTTAAGAGTCATGTTGCAGCCGCCTATCGCTGCACTGCAAGAGTGGGAGCAACTCAACAACATGGTGAGCGAGACGCTGTAGCCGCAAGAGCGGGCGCAACTCAGCTGGATGGCCGCCACCTGGGGAGGCCCGTTCACGCCGCCTCTCCCCCCCCCCCCCGGGCCGCCGCACGCCAATTTTCGGAGCAGCATTGTAGGATACCAAAACCAGTGCGGCAGTTTACTGGACATCACCTGGGTGCCATCAACATCTCAGCGCGTTCTGCTGCCTTGGGACTATTCGCACAACAGACCGCTACTGACGAGGCCTCCCCCCGCACCACCCGGGACGCCCCACGCCAATTTTCGGAGCAGCATTGTAGGATCCCAAAACCAGTGCGGCACCCAGGCGACATCACCTGGGTGCCGTCCAGAACTCTGCACGTTGTGCTGCCTTGGGACTATTCGCACAAAAGACAGCTTCTGACCATTGTTGCTTTTTGGGGTGAAAAATGTTTAAATGTTTTTACAGTTTTTGTTCCGTTCATTATAGTTAAAAGTTAATAAAGTTTTATAATCTTACTTTGTTGGAGTGTTATCTATTTTTTTTAAAACGGTGAATGGGGCCTTGAATCGGGTTACTGTCATGTGTGGGCTTTGGAAGTGTGCTGCTGCAGGATCGGACATTTCAAACTCAAATGCACGTTCTTTTTCTTACCTTTCCGAAGCATGGAGCGCAATAGCAGGCAGAGAAAGGGTGATGCACGTGTTGAACACTACCTGACCTGGCAAGTTGCTGGCAGTGCCCCCCCGCCCGCTCCTGAAAGAGGGCACACACACACCGCCGCCCCGAGTACTTCACAAATCTTTAAAAGACCATGCGCTTGTTCATGAGGCTTAAATGGTTTATCACCTCTTCTAGAACCCCTGCATCGACCCTCTGACGTTTCCTGGAAAAATTACCATGTAACACAATACCAAGCCCTGTCAGCTGAAACCCCCAAGGAATCATGGGGCATATTATCAAGGGGGTTTATCTCCGCTTTTTTGGCTTTAAAAGCCATGAAAGCGGAGATAAAATTATCTCCCTATTACCAAGCTGTCGCTAACACCAGTTAGTGACAGCTAAAAGGAGATAGCGACCATCTTGGGCCCCGCTTTGCATGTCAGTGATACTTATCACTAATGACATGCAAAGTGGCGTGCCAAGATGTTAGCGACTGGAAACACTCCCTAACATCGCTATCTCCTATTACCAACTTTTGGAGATATTCGCGCTAAGCGCGAATATCTCCAAAATCTAACACCTGCCCTGAGCAGTTCTTAGCCATGTTATCCAATGGGAGGTGGATAACATGGCTAAGAGCATTTGCTCGATAATACATGAATATCGCTGACTTTTCTGCGATAATAGCAAAGTTTATCTGCGATAAAAATCGCCGATGTGCGGCGATAATTTTTGTCTCTAAACAAGTTAGAGACAAAAATTATCGCTAGTTGTTCGTAATATGCCCCCGGGTTTTTTGCTTGCAGAAATCGGGAGGCGGGAGACTAGCACTGAAATCAGTAGTCTCACGCCTGAATCGGGAGGGTTGGCATGTCTGAATTCTCTACAGCTGAGGCCATAAACTACATCCGCAGGGGTAGGTGATAGCCTGGGACCAGCCTGGCATCTAAAATGGCTGCCGTGCACGACAAAATTGTGGCATTGGAAAAAAGGCAAGATGGCGCAGCCGCTGGAAGAGATGTATCAACATATATGAGCCTCCTCAGCCACCCTCAGGAAACATAGGGGATTAGGATACGTCTCCCGCACCCCCTTATACCTAGTAATTTAATTAACGAAGCACAAAATGGCGAATTCCCGTTTCGCTACCAGTTTGCGGCCCAGTTCGCGGCCCGTGAAGCGCTTCTACCGTGAAAAATCATTTTTTTTTTATTTTCCCCATAGGACCCTTTAATAACCCCAACAACATTCCTAGGGGGTCAAGAGGGGGATACCTTGCCCCCTTTCATTAAATTCCCCCTTCGTTTTTCACCTCTTCTTCTCTCTCGATCCTACCGAGAGATAAGATGGCGGCCGCTCCGGACTGTCACGCAGCAAAAAAAAAAAAAGCTCACGCACAGCCGCTGGAAGAGATGTATCAACATATATGAGCCTCCTCAGCCACCCTCAGGAAACATAGGGGATTAGGATACGTCTCCCGCACCCCCTTATACCTAGTAATTTAATTAACGAAGCACAAAATGGCGAATTCCCGTTTCGCTACCAGTTTGCGGCCCAGTTCGCGGCCCGTGAAGCGCTTCTACCGTGAAAAATTAATTTTTTTTTTATTTTCCCCCTAGGACCCTTTAATAACCCCAACAACATTCCTAGGGGGTCAAGAGGGGGATACCTTGCCCCCTTTCATTAAATTCCCCCTTCGTTTTTCACCTCTTCTTCTCTCTCGATCCTACCGAGAGATAAGATGGCGGCCGCTCCGGACTGTCACGCAGCAAAAAAAAAAAAAGCTCACGCACAGCCGCTGGAAGAGATGTATCAACATATATGAGCCTCCTCAGCCACCCTCAGGAAACATAGGGGATTAGGATACGTCTCCCGCACCCCCTTATACCTAGTAATTTAATTAACGAAGCACAAAATGGCGAATTCCCGTTTCGCTACCAGTTTGCGGCCCAGTTCGCGGCCCGTGAAGCGCTTCTACCGTGAAAAATCATTTTTTTTTTTATTTTCCCCACAGGACCCTTTAATAACCCCAACAACATTTCTAGGGGGTCAAGAGGGGGATACCTTGCCCCCTTTCATTAAATTCCCCCTTCGTTTTTCACCTCTTCTTCTCTCTCGATCCTACCGAGAGATAAGATGGCGGCCGCTCCGGACTGTTTAGAATGTTGACAGACACCGAAGAGCCAATCAGCTTTCTGCGCGCAAAGTTCCGTTTCGCGAAAAGTAAGCGGACCGGATCGCTGCCCAGAGCGCTGTTACAGATATATATCTTGATTTAAACGTTAATTTCTCAAAATCCACTGAAGCACATATATTGAGACCTAGCAAAGGCACATCGGGCTAACAGTCCCTACAATTTTGCAAAGTTTGGTGAAAATCCATTCAGCCGTTCGAGCTAAAAGTGAGTCCAACCGCCCTATGGAAATTAACATGGGAAAAACGTGTTTTGGGACCCCCCTTTTTTCTCGGCCCCCCCTCGACAAAACCCCCCCAAATTTTCAAGGGCTGCTCAGAAACAAAATGTGCCATTTTCCTGAAAATTTCAGCCGATTCCGTCCACAAACGCCAAAGTTATTAGACATAGAATTTTCAAAAATGCCATAGGGAAAAAATCCTAACTATATATACCTACTGGCGATAGCCAGTAGGTAATATATATATATATATATATATACATATATTCACTGAAAAAACCATAGGTTTCACACCAGCTATAGTTAGCTGGTAATTCTACTGACATAAAACCATTGAAATTCCCACGTTATAGTTAGTTGGACTCACTATAACTTGCGCGCCTGCAATGCACTGCTGATGACGTCACATATTACATCAGTCAGGACATGGTCAGTGACATCACTCATGACATCACTGATGACACCATCCAGTGAATGTGTGTCTTTCTGAAATATCAATATGTTTTATATATGTATATGAAAAAGGACGATGGAAGAATACATGTTTAAATAAGTGTCTTAATGGATGTTTTTAAAAAAAAAATTGATTGGTTAACTGGCTTATTGTTAGCGAGTATTGTTTAAATATTTAAATGTTTGTATCAGTGTTTCACTTTGTGTATAAGTGGCTGCATGGGTTGGTGAGTAGCTACATGTGTGTGTATATGGGTTATTAGATGTTTTTTTTAGTATCAGTATGAGTGTCTGTATGGTTTGGTGGGGGTGTTACTTAACACATAGATGCATCAATGATTGACTCACTGTTTCTATGTCTTTTGAAGACAGCATATGTGCAGGACTGTATGGGTGGATGTGTGTGTGTTAGTGAGTGAATGACTGTCTCACTCGTGTCTTTATCAGTAACTAAATATGTTTTAATCTAGTATATGTGAGTATTGATGTATATAAGTGAGTATATGTGAGAGTGAGAGATTGTAAGAGTTTCTGTTTAAATAAGTATGTGTTTCTATAAGTGATTGTTTAAGAGAGTAAGTATGTGTAAGTTTCCTTAGAAGTAAGGTGGTAGTGTGTATAGCTGTATATGCAAATAAATGGATGTTCAATAGTTTATTTGCATGTGTGATTATGTGTGTGAGTAATTTTTGGATGACTGTCGGTGTGTAACAGGATGTATAGGTGTATCACTACATATGATGAGTGAGTATATGTATGAGTGACTATATAAAACTGTTGGTAAATAAGTGGATGTGTATCTAGATGGTGGAATTACTGAATTGGTTGTTGTAACTGGTATGGGTATCTCCATTTTTATGAAAATGTTAGTTTCTATTTTTGAATATGTGTTTCAAGGGTTACATTACACTGAAAGGAGGTCTCTCACTCTGTCACAAGGATGGTGTCATCAGTGATGTCATGAGTGATGTCACTGACCATGTCATGAGTGATGTAATATGTGACGTCATCAGCAGTGCATTGCAGGCGCGCGAGTTATAGTGAGTCCAACTAACTATAACGTGGGAATTTCAATGGTTTTATGTCAGTAAAATTACCAGCTAACTATAACTGGTGGGAAACCTATGGTTTTTTCAGTGAATTTAATAGGTTTTTTAAATGCTAATTCCTAACTATAACGGATGTGAAACCTATGGTTTTTCAGTGAATGTCATAGGTTTTTTAAATGCTAATTCCTAACTATAACTGGTGTGAAACCTATGGTTTTTTCAGTGAATTTCATAGGTTTTTTAAATGCTAATTCCTAACTATATATAAGGCCCCAAACCTATGTTTTTTTCTTTGAATTTCAAAATGTTGTTAATAGCAAATGTCTATAGCTATGAAATGTAATATTTTTGAAAATGAATGAATCCTATATTTTATTTATTTTAAAAAAATTTTTTTAATGTATATATATATATATTTTTTTTACCCTGGAGCGCTCCCGGGGCGCGCCCCGTGAGCGCCCCGGAAAGCGTAGTCTATTGAAGCACCCCAGGGCGCGCTCCGGAGAGCGTCCCGTTAGCGCTATTGCCACGAACGAAAACATCATCGTGACGTATCGCGTAGATGCGTCCACGTGATACGCACGGCGTAAGCGCAGCCGGAAGCACTCGAGCGAATACGATCGCGCAACGTAAACATCCGACGCGCTTATGCGACGTGACCCGGGGCGCGCCCCTGGGTGCGCCCGGGGGCGGGCCGCGTAAGCACTTAGGTCATGTGACCTGATAAATAACACTTTTTATTGGTGCAGAACAGTTTTGGTTTCATAATGAGGAAATCCCTGGTCTTGTGACCTGAAAATAACACTTCTCATTGGTTCAGGCCTTTTTTTTTTCCAAATGATTAAAGACCCCACCTTTTTTCCTTATTCTGACTTTGTCCTTTGACTTAGGAAGACCTGTTTTGCAATCTTTGAGGTATATTTTGTACTTTGAAATGGCTACAGTAGCAGCAGCAGCTGGAGCACCTGCACCACCACCATCACCACAACCACCAAGAGGACCACCACAAGATTACATTGGTGGTCAACAAGAGGAGGAGGAGGAGGGGAGGAGAAGATGGCTGCAAGAACACAATACCCCATACCAGCCAAGACCACACATTGTATGGGAGTTTTTTTTTATCCCAGAGGGCAAGAAAAAAGTCAATGCGGCCAAGGTGACTTACCTAATCTGTGGCATGGAACTTTCAAGGGGGAACCCTAATAAAAAATACTCTTTTGGAAACAACACCATGATTCACCACATGCAGCGCAGGTAACCGATTAATTATTCTGCTGCAGAGATGAAGGAACTGGCCAGTAACCCTCCCCAATCTTCAAGCACCACATCCAAAAGAAAGCAACCCAGTCCATCGGGACCAGAGGCAAGGGAGACAACCCCTTGCATTCAGCCACGGTTTGGGGATTTCCAAATAACATGCATTCATTGTGGTAAGACCATCTCCTATGGTGAACTGAGCATAAAGCTCATTGTCCTTGCTGGGGACAACCACAAATGCCCCAAAAAACCCTAATTTTTTTTGCTCCTGTTGAGCCATTTTCAATACCCTGTTTTTTCGTTTCTCCCCATAAAAATAACAAAAAAAATATAAAATAGTTCATAAAAGCCAAAAAAAGTACAAAAGGTTCCAAAAACACTAAAAAAATATAAAATAACAAAAAGAAGAAAAAAACAGTTCTTTTTAGAACTACCTCCAATTTATAAAAAAAGCTTCCTTTTTTAAAAACTCTGTCATTCTTCTTTCCCCATGGGCTGCTCCCCGGTCTGCTCCCCGGTGCGCGTACCGGGCGCTCCCCCCCCGCAAATAAAAAAAAATATATATTATTTTGCAACGCGGGCCCTTTTACAGCCCCCACATCAAACCTAGAGGGTCAGGGGGGGTCTACCCTGCCCCCTTATGGTCATTTCCCCCTTTTTTTTATCCACCTCTTGTGTCTCTATCCTACCGAGACACAAGATGGCGGCCGGTCCGGACTGTTTCGAATGTTTACAGACACCCGAGAGCCAATCAGCTTTCCGTGCGCACCTCGCGTGTCGCGCCCGCCGCGCTCCCCGGTGCGCGTACCGGGGCGCGGCCAAAGATATATATATTTTTTTTAACCTAAATTACTCAAAATCCACTGGAGCACATATCTTGAGACATAGCAAAGGCACATCGGGCTACCAGTCCCTACAATTTTGCCAATTTTGGTGGAAATCCATTCAGGCATTCGGGCTAAAAGTGAGTTTGACCGCCCTATGGAAATTAACATGGAGAAAACACGTTTTGGGACCCCCTTTTATCTCGGCCCCCGCTTGACGAATCCCCCCCCAAACTTTCAAGGAAGGACCGGAGCTCCGCAAAGCGAATTTGAGGAAATTTTCAGGCAGATTCGTCAACCGGCGCCAAAGTTATTCCAAATAGAATTTTGAGATTTTGCATTGAAAAAAATCCTAACTATAACTACCTACTGGCGGCTGCCAGTAGGTAATACATATATATATATATATATATGTCTGTAAACCCCTTCGAACAGCAAAGGAGCAGAGGCCACGTCGGGGGATCAACAAGGGAGCAGCTTTATTGGCAAAGTAATGGCGGATGCATTTCGGCAAATAGAGCCTTCTTCAGTGCCCAAGAACTTCACTCAGCCTCCAAGTTCGCATAATGTTCTACCCTGCCGCCCTCCTTGTGGAAGAAAGTCAGCTCCGCCCCCTATCACGTTGGTACACCACCTGTTGCAGCCTGCCGTGTAGCGCCGGACTACAACACCCAGAATGCACAGACACCTTCCAGGTAGGTGGCGATAGGAATGAAATCCCTGTGGGATGGGCGGGATGTGGGTATTGCGGTGATGGAAGTAAGAAGGTGACTTCTTGCAAAGTCAGCAAAGTGTTCCCTCGAGTCCCCACACCTTCTCAGCCTATGTGCTGCAGTCCAAATGTAGACGGGGGTAGAAATGTCAGTGCATAACACCCAAAGCCAGGTAGGATTCCTCGCAACCGTGTGGTTCAATCCGCAGCAGCGTGGCGGGTACTGCAGCCGTACCAATACCTTGGTGAGAAGAGAAGCTGCCGTAGCAGTACCAGAGTGCTCCAGGCTACTTGTGAGACGGGGACCCCTGTGATGCGTCTCTGGAAGCCGCAGGAAAATATGTCTGTAAACCCCTTTGAACAACAAAGGAGCAGAGGCCACGTCGGGGGATCAACAAGGGAGCAGCTTTATTGGCAAAGTAATGGCGCATGCATTTCGGCAAATAAAGCCTTCTTCAGCGCCCAAGAACTTCACTCAGCCTCCAAGTTCGCAAAATGTTCTACCCTGCCACCCTCTTTGTGGAAGAAAGTCAGCTCCGCCCCCTATCACGTTGGTACACCACCTGTTGCAGCCTGCCGTGTAGCGCCGGACTACAACACCCAGAATGCACAGACACCTTCCAGGTAAGTAGCAATAGGAATGAAATCCCTGTGGGATGGGCGGGATGTGGGTATTGCGGTGATGGAAGTAAGAAGGTGATTTCTTGCAAAGTCAGCAAAGTGTTCCCTCGTGTCCCCACACCGTCTCAGCCTACGTGCTGCAGTCCAAATGTAGACGGGGGTAGAAATGTCAGTGCATAACACCCAAAGCCAGGCAGGATTCCTCGTAACCGTGTGGTTAAATCCGCAGCAGCGTGGCGGGTACTGGAGCCGTACCAATACCTTGGTGAGAAGAGAAGCTGCCGTAGCAGTACCAGAGTGCTCCAGGCCACTTGTGAGACGGGGACCCCCGTGATGCGTCTCCATATATATGTATTTTTTTCAGATACAATACTGACATAGATATGTATTGTGAATATCCAGAAATAACCACATTTAACATCTTGCGAAGGTGCTTAAAGATCAGGAGGACCCCAAGAGCATCCTAGTGATCTTCCAAGTATGGCCTTTTTGAAAATACTTTGATGTATGTAGCTTGTATTCTCAGCCCTTTTGTCAAGGATCTTAGTTTACACGTTAAGGACACAAGGATTTCTTAAGGATTTTTGAAGATAGCCAGTGAGAACAGAACATGTTGCTCATCATGGTAGACATAACAAGCCTTTATACATGTATTACTCATGAGAACGGACTGGCTGCAGTACAATTCTTTTTTAATGGAAGAGCCCTCAAATATCAAGAACACAATACAATGTTGTTTGAATTACCTTCATTTTGTTTAAATAATACAAAATTATTCTTTGCAGGGGGTCTTTACCGATAGCTGCCATGGGCACGCGCTTTGCCTCCAGCTATGCAAACATTATTTGTTGGCTGGTGCCCTCTGTGTATCTTTTATGCAGCCTTCTTTTGTGTATCTTCTTTTGTATCTGGCTTAGTTTATTCAGTGCTTGATCCAGTGTCCTGAACATAGCAGTACATCTGTAGACATGTAGTTTGCTCCTTTCCTTTCCCTCCCTCTACCTTAATTTACAACGAAATGGGGGAGTCAAAGTAAGGCACTCCTGTCGTCACTGTTTCAAGCTTGCAACATAGGACAAAGGTTAAGAAACCCAGCCTTCGCCACTCTTGGACCCCCGTGGCCCTTGTTACCACCTCGTTTGCTATGTTTTAAGTATTTAATCTCTGCACTTGACCGTGGTCCTCCTACAGTGTATTCCCATCATAGTCCAAGCACATACAATCCATCATTTTCTCTGCTCTTGCCCATTATGTGGGGTGGTACTGCCACCACATATTGCACAGTACAGAACACCTTGAGTGTATCAGCCCTCAAAACGTCTCCACTAGCCATTGTACATGCAGACCTTGTACCACCCTTTTCATCCATTCTTGCATCCTGAGATGTAACCTCTTACCTCAGTTCTTCACCTCCTACTTTACCCTTTTAAATATTCAAATATTCTTGGAAAGACATTACTAATCCTTATCATCGAAAAAGTAACACGTTTCTGAAATCATTTTATATGTGGGTTGTGTATGTTATCCTAATACCCAATATTCCAATGACATACTTTGTACCATTGTGTAATGTGCTTGAGTTGCAGTGTTCCATCTTGTCCTGGTTTGTATGTCATTACAATCAAAGGTGATATATTCCTCTATATCCTAAATAAAGCACTTGGCTCAATGCATAGTGGCACTGTATTTGTATTTATTTTTCGAATGTTTTCAAAATAATATACACTCAAGTACAAAATATTGTTGCTTCATTTCCAAGTTAAATATTTAATATATGTCATATGAATCACTACATATGCTGATATTACAGTAACGATAAAATGAAGTGTTTATATGTTTGTACAAGGATTTACAACATAAGAAATTTAGTATGGAAAATCAAAAAAACTATTTGGAAGATGGTTTCAAAATTAGTAACAGTGGCATAGAAGAGGTGAACATACAATTTACAAGTAGAGAGAATAAAGAGGAAGAAATGAATGCTGCAGATGTCAGCTGTGATTTCCTAGACGAAACCTTAGATGCTGATTTTGGGGAAGCATTAGATGACATTGAGTATGATCATATGACTTTGGAAATTGATTACCAGGAAAATGAAATACATGATGAAATTATTTTAGGGGCTCCAATAAATTATGAGATGTTACAAGAATAAATGTATTATTACATAATAATAATGGTTTGATTCACTCTTCTTGCAAATTTGTAACAATTCAGCTAGTACTGAAGTACTCATGATGCAAAGTGGGCCTTAGTGCATGGACTGCTTCAAACCCCTATAGACTATGCATGCACTCTTCCATGCACCCGCAAACTTGTCTTTTATACCTTCAATTCCCCAGTCTGCATCCTTACACTTCCAGAAAACACTATCATACTTCTGTGTAAATATTGGAGTGAGCCATACAGCACAATGTATCACATTTATTTTCTGTTACCACCTCAAACACTGATATTACGTTAAATAATTCTTAAGAATAGTTGCAATGTATCCAAAAATGTTTTATAAAAGCACTTCAAACACTGATATTACAGTAAACAAGTTTTAAAAATAGGCTCAAGTTACCACAAAATATTTTATTTGAGCACCACAAATCTCGATATTACAGTAAAGAAGTTGTGAAAATAGTTGCAGTGTTGCTTAAAATATTGAACGTGAGGAGCACAAACACTGTAACAACAAACAACAGTAAAGAAGTTGTGAAAATAGTTTCAATATATAACAGTAACTCATTTCATTTCACTGAGAACATGTTTCTTTACTATTGAAAGATCTTACATCTTACAGATGGAAAATGACACTTACAGAGTAAGCATTTATTTTTGGCATGTAGTACTGTATATTTAGGTGCTTTCCATAGTCCTGCCATGTCGTGTTGTGTTTGGCCGAGGTATAGCAATAACAAAAAGACTCAATTAAGGGCCTTGACTTTGAACCAGGCAAAAAAGGCAGCAAGTGTGCACATTTCCCACTGTCATTCACGGGTAGTAGTTACCAAGAAGGCTCAATAAAAGGGCCTGCACTTTGAATTTATATTACAAGAAGAATAATTGATAACCCCAGCCAAGAAAGGCAGAAAGTGTGCAAATTTCCCACTGCCTTCTGCTGGGGTAGTTGTTACAACCAGAAGGCTCGATAGAAGGCCTGCACTTTGAATAGGAATATGAAATAGAAGAATAGTTGATAACCACAGCCAAGAAAGGCAGCAAGTAGGTGTGTGTATTTGTGGATGATGTGTTCAATGAGTGGAAGATGAATAAGGTGAAAAATAAGAAAGGCTAGAGACACACAAACTACCCACTGCCTTGTCAGTGAAGTGCATCTTTGGATTTCCAGCTCATTACACAGATAGGGCGTAGGATAACGCAGTGGGAGCCTGAGAAACGGGCACCTTACTAAGGAGGCAGGCAAGTGCACAAAGTACACACAGTGTGCGATAGAAAGGACACAAGAAAGGACGCAAGTGTGCAAATTACCTACTGCCATTCACGGGTAGTAGTTAACAAGACGGCTCAATAAAGGGCCTGCACTTTAAATTTGAATTACAAGAAGAATAATTGATAACCCCAGCCAAGAAAGGCACAAGTGTTCAAATGTCCTACTGCCTTCGGCTGGGGTAGTAGCTGCAACAAAAAGGCTCGATAAAGGGCGTTGACTTTGAATCAGAATATGAAATTGAAGAATAATTGATAACCCAAGCCAAGAAAGGCAGCTAGTGTGCAAATTTCCCACTGCCTTCGGCTGGGGTAGTTGTTTCAACAAAAAAACTCGATAAAGGGCCTGAACTTTGAATAGGAATAGAAATAGAAGAATAGTTGATAACCACAGCCAAGAAAGGCAGCAAATAGGTGTGTGTATGTGTGGATGATGTGTTGATTGAGTGGAAGATGAATAAGGTGAAAAAAAAGAAAGGCTGCAGATACGCAAACTACCCACTTCCTTGTGAAGGGAAGTGTGTGTTTGCTTTTCCAATCCATTACACCCACAGGGCTTCGGATACCGCAGTGTGAGCCTGAGAAATGGGTATCACATCTAAGGAGGCAAGCAAGTGCACAAAGTACACACACTGTGCGGTTGAAAGGATGCAAGAAAGGACGCAAGTGTGCAAATTACCCACTGCCATTCCAGGGTAGTAGTTACCAAGAAGGCTCAATAAAGGGCCTGCACTTTGAATTTGAATTACAAGAAGAATAATTGATAACCCCAGCCAAGAAAGGAAGCAGCAAGTGCACAAATTTCCCACTTCTTTCGACCGGGGCTGTAGCTACAACAAAAAGGCTTGATAAAGGGCCTTGACTTTCAATCTGAATATGAAATTCAAGAATAATTGATAACCCCAGCGGGAGCGCGCGGGAGCGACCGGGGCGAAGACCAGGCAAAGAGCGGGCCGTTTGAGGCCGTTCGAGTACGGCATAGTCCGGCCTAGGCCCACCCCCCCTGGCCAAGTGGAGTGCCCCAAGGTAGGCGGCTGGATTTGTGTTTCCATCTTCTGCCCTTTGGTGCTGCAAAGCCTGCCTCAAACTTCCGTGAGATCCTCTCATCTGTGCCATTCGTTATGCCGCTACGGTCAGGCAAAGAACGATCTGTCCACATCCACACAACTAAGGGTGTTGTATCTGGCCCCCTTGATGCTTTTATCACAAGGGCTACCGGGATCCTGGAGATCCGGGATCCTGGATCCTGGAGAAGGAAATTGCCATGGTCGAAAAAAGACTCTCAATAGACCTGATTAGTGGCAAGCGATCCTCACTGGGGGCCCTAGCTACCTCTACCTCACCTGCACCCCCTGTACCACATGCTGCCTACAACTGTGTCCACACCTCCCCTACAGACGCTATCGTCCATCTAGAAAGTGTAGGGGTGAGTCCAACAGCCCCCACCCCGAAGGAAGAAGGGTACAGTATAGATGCCTCTCATAGCAGCCAGGGGGATGATTCACAGAACTGTGGAGGGCTTGATCCTAGCCAGCTCTCTGGATACCTTCCCCTTAATACTTCTAATCCTACCGAAACCTCGAACCAACCCGCACCTAATCCTGGTCCTAACACTAAAAAGAGAAAGTTGGCTTCTAGATCGTCGGGGGAGAGAGACCGGAAGATCCCTAAAACAATTGTTGCCCAAGGCGAATGTAGCCAGGGGTCTGAGCCCCCTCTAGACACTCTAAACCCTTCTGTATTTGCCAACATGCTATGTCCCTCCCTCACGTCTGTGGGTTCCTCTAGCACTTGCCCCATGTGCTTTAATAGCGACGAAGTCCTGCTAGTAAAAATGGAGGCCATGTTTAAAACTTTACTACTTCCTGTTTCAAAGCGGACAAGGCTCATGACCTCAAAAATCGATAGCATGGAGGTTACAATTAATTCAAACCATGCTATGTTACAAACCTTACTTGGCACTAACCATATGGGTGCCAGCAAATCACAAATAGCCACCAAGGCCCCGGTTAGTAATAACATGGAAAGGAGTAAACCACCATCCAACAAAACATCAGGGCCATTTACCACCACGTCTAAAGGGGGGGAAAAACCAAAATCTACATCCCCCAAACCAGCCACTAGTACCATCTCACAGGCACCCAAGTCTAAACCTTTGGTCAAGCAAAATACTGGTGGGCATCAAAGTATGGGACCCCCCCACAACCTATTACAAATCATGTTCCCCCCAGCTCACACAGAGACCAACGCACTATCACCAATAACCACAGGGAGGGGAGACGCAATAGATCAACTACCCCTTGTGTTGATCTTCCACCCGAAGCAGCCCAACATACTATAGTCCTGACAGGTGTAGCTCCGTTAAAACCAGGCAGTAAGGAGTCATTTGGGGACCTTCGTAATAAAGTCATCTTTTGGCTAAATAAAAACCGCCCCCTACCTCCCTCCTCTCCTACGGAGATACTTTTTGTGAGAAGAGTGGACTGGGTGGGTCATGGGATCAAAGACCTGGAGGGAGATTGCATTTTAATTTCGTTCAAAGATGTATGGGTGGTAGATGCCATCAGAAGAGAACCTAGGTTTGCAAGGCAGGGGGATGTACAAACTTTAGCCCTATCTTATTTTTACCCACATAGGCAAATACCCCCCCAACCCCAATCCTACCCCTTATTTCGTCAGGTTTCAGCCCCAGACACCCCGTGGCACTAACCCCTCTCGACTGCCAGCGCCCTTTCCTTTTTAATCATTTTGGCCCCCTTTCTGACCTCGAGGCCATCGATTGACTCCACGGTTCACTTAGTGAGCCTTTCCCTGTAGAAGCAGTAGCCCATGGGTTTATTGTTATGAAGGGAAGGGGTCCCAGCCAAAGAGACAGATTAATATATACACTTATAACATCTGATGAATTCAAAGTACAAAGTTAATGAACGCAAAAAAGTATTTATTCAGATTTGCATGAATACCTTTTACTGGTTGAAATTCATATCATATTTAGTTAAACACATTTCAAATTGATATTAGATATACGTGCCCACATTCACAACGGGGAGGGGGGAAGTGAAGGAAGTGTCAAGGGCAGGGTAGGGTCAAAGGGTATTGCGATTCATTCTGTGACAAGTTTTAATCACAATTCGGAAAATTAGTACACGTGGTCCCTATAGCCAAAGGGCCACAGTATAAGGCTCTAAGAGAGTCCAAAACTTTAACAAATGCACCGAACCAAACTCCGCTTCAGCCGATAGGGTCTTGTTGGGGTAGGAGATTGGTCGTAGTTATGTTGTCGACGTTTCGACCCGAACTATGTGTAGGGAAATTGTCCTTACGAGGCGGGTCTTCTTCAGGACAGAGGGGTTGTGGGTGGGCCACCTCCTGGGGGGTAGTTAAAAAGAAAACTATTAGTACACACCCATCCTGTTAATTATTACAAGGAGGGCGGGAAGTTGGGGGGCAAAAATGCATTTAAAAACCGTGCTGTCAAGGGTCTTGATCACAAACATAATTATTTACAGGAAGAAAGAAATTAGAAGTACAGAAGACTAAAAATGGCAATATTCTAAATCAAGAAAACTTTTTCAGAGTGAAATCCAAAAGTTAAATCAGTTCAGGTCACCCTACTGTGGGGATTGATTCTATATTGAATATCCATTCATGCCCACACAAGCAAAAATAGAGAAACCATAATTTCATGAAAGTCGTACCAAGAGGTTATGAGGTTCCTCAAAACTTCTGATAAGTTGACCAAAATCTTTCTTGATAGTTCATCCCGACACCTTAAAGTTCATAAAAAGGCATTATTGTCAGACCCAAGATAGGCAGAATGATCTGAATTCCAGATAGGGAAGTTACATGTCTAGGCTTACCACTATGCTGTAATTCCCATAGTAGATGCGATCTATTATTCAATAATTGAAGCTATTCCGTGGATTGGTTTGGAACGACAAATTAAATATGTAACGGCGCTAGGGATCAAAGAAAAAAGCTTTTAAACAAAGAGTCCCATTATTCAGGTTTTGATGACGTACCAAAGGAAAAGGAGCTTAAAACTAGCATGCACTCTTCATGCAGACCGAATGGGATCAGTTAGTTGCACAGATTTTTGAAGATATACTGTTTATTAATGTTATTGGGCAAATTCGTATTATGCCTATGTAAAGGAAACATAAAGTTAGAAGGACCTTGATACAGTATTCTCATTAAAGGGCACATAGATAAGTTTGCTGCTAGTTCTCATTACATTTACTAAGGAAAATAACGACTTGTCCATACTAAAACACACGGCCATTCAGAATAAGTCAAAAAGGGCTCGCCGCCATTCCTTTCTGATTTAACAGGGGAGCGCGTCAGTCTGACTCGGGCGCCTAAGGATTCAAAAAAAGGGGGAATCGCAAATTTCTAAACACTGGTTGTTGGTATACTCAATTTGAATCGTTAAGCCGGGTAACATCGGACATTTTACCTGAAATGGGTTCAGCGAAACGACAAGGGAGTGCATCAGTCTGACTCGGGCGCCTAAGGATACAAAAAAGATCGCGACTTTCTAAACACCGTTTTTTTTGGTAAACTCAAACTAAATTACTAAATCGGGTTCCATCGGACAGTTTACCTGAAAAGGATTCAGCAAAACGGCGGAGGAAATCCGTGGGTAAATGCGTGCAGCTCCAAACAGTGTCGCCGCGTTAACTTCCTGATAGATAGTATGGGGCGCCTAAGGATACAAAGGAGATCGCGACTTTCTAAACATCGGTTTTTTGGTAAACTCAAACTGATTTGCTAAATCGGGTTACATCGGACAGTTTACCTGAAAAGGATTCAGCAAAAAGACGGAAGAAATCCGTGGGTAAATGCGTGCAGCTCCAAACAGTGTCGCCGCGTTTACTTCCTGGTCGATAATATGGGGGTGGAGCTCCAGTCTAGATTACCATGGAGGTCGAAAAAAGACTTGTGTATTCGACCCTTATGTAAATTGCCACAAACTAAGTTCTATGCGAATTTAGCACGTATATTGTGGAGTAAGCCCAGGGAAGTATTAGGCAAGTAAACTTCATTTATGAACTTACAAAAAACATTATACACAAAGTGGATATTACAAAGGAAATCAAAGAAAGACTCGCCTATTTTGGTCAATACAGACACTCATGATTTCTTATGGAAATTACCACTCGTATTGTGAAATATGCCCATCACATTGGTAATCAAGAAGACATTCTTGATATGAAATTACATATTATGAATACAGGATGATTACATTGCAAACCAAGAAACCATTCGACTTATTTAGTGTAAAGCATCAGATCCAGTTAGACTATTTAAATACATTTCATGTCTATACGATAGAGTGCACTTATCTCATAGGGTAGTGTAACTCCACCGGTTTGCATAACAATTTTAAACCCAGCAAAGGTCCGTGATATCAAGGGACTAGAGTGCACCTTTCTCATAGGAAGGTGTAGACTCTTTTCCGTAACACAATTAATATTTAAAACACATAGCATGTCGTATAGTGATCTATCAATTGGACAATTTATGAAGAACATGGATTGTCAAATAGGTTAGATTTCCACAACATAACAGTTTCTCTGCATGTCAAATCTGAAAACGGGGGATACATTGGTTCAGTATGTGAGGTGTGAGTATCATACAGGATCAGAGAGTAGCAAGTTGGGAGAAACTGCTTTCTGATTCATTTAAGCCCTCCACTATTGAGTTGAATATATGAATCCATTTCATTTCTCTCAAATTTAGGAGACTGGATAAATCACCTCCCCTTGGACCTAGTTGTACAGGCTCTAGAACCACCCATTTCAGTGTCTCAGGTGAATGGTTGTATTTTTCACAGTGTTCCACAAGGGGTGCCCCTGGTACCCTACATCTAATTCTACTGCAGTGGGATAGAAATCTTGCTTTGACACATTGTTGCGTCTGGCCCACATAGATGAGTTCACATGGGCAAATTATGCCATAAATCACGTTCTTGGTGTTACAATTCGTGTGACTCTTGTGAATGTGATGATGGTTTTTAAAGGTAAAGTCCTTGGATTGGATGGTTGATGGACAAGCTTTGCACTTTCCGCATCTAAAATGTCCAACAACAGGTGGCTGTTTCCAACATGAGGCCAAGGTTGGTTCAGGTGGGCACTCCAAGAAGGATGAGACTACATAGTCTTTCACATTCCTTGCTTTTTTAAAAGCATGCATAGGTACGTTTTTGACTTCCAATTCATCAGCAACAAGTCCCCAATGTTTGTTAATTGTCTTTTTTATGGCAAGGCTCTTGGTTGAAAACGTTGTCACGCAAATCATGCGTTCTTACGATTGGCACGGACGTACTTTAGGCTCCAACAGGGTTTCCCAGTGGCAAAACCATGCCCTCTTTCTGGAGCGTTTGATCAACCGTTTAGGGTAGCCTCTTTCTATTAAACGTTCCATCATTGTTTGTGAATGTTGCATGTAGTCTTCCTTCTTACTACAATTCCTTCGGACTCGAAGGAACTGACCATAGGGTAAGTTGTCTCGAAGGCTGCGAGGGTGATGGCTTGAGTACTGCAATAATGAATTGCGTTCAGATGCTTTTCTAAACAGGGTGGTGAATAATGCGCCATTCTCTACCACAATGGTGATATCTAGGAAGTCAATCTTATCGTTGCTGGCTTGTATCCTGAATTGGATGTCTGGAGTCTGTCGATTCAACCAATAATGGAAACTTGCAAGTTCGTTATTATTACCCTACCAGATCATCAGCACATCATCGATGTAGCGTACCCAGAGTTGTATGTGGGACCGGAAAGGGTTATGGTCACACGTTACAAAGGTATTCTCGTAGAATGACATGAACAGAATCGCCAGGTCTGGGGCAAAGGCTGCCCCCATTGCCACGCCCTTCGTCTGTAGGTATAAAACATTTTGGAACATGAAGAAGTTCCTCATCATAGCGATCTTTAATAACAGAATTATGAAGGAGGTAGGAACCTGGACAGGAGCTTCGCGGCTGTCCAAAGCTGTAGTGGCCACCATCAAGGCCTCTTCCTGGGGGATACTTGTATATAGCGAAACAATGTCACAAGTTACCAATATATCTTCATCCGGATTGAATGGTTTCCCATCTACCAACGATATAGTATGTGTAGTATCTCTCAGGTACGTGGGAGTCGCCTCAGCTAGAGATTTAAGAAAGAAGTCCACATACCGGCATAGAGGCTCCAGAATCGATCCACACCCACTAACGATAGGTCGTCCAGGTGGGTTGTGCAGGTCTTTATGCACCTTTGGTAGGGTATAAATAGTAGGTATCCTGGGGTGGCTTTGGTTCAAGTATTGATATTCATGCTCCGTTAAGAAACCTTGTTGTACACCTTCCTGCGTTATCCTCTGGATATCAGCTGCCAAGTCTTTCGTGGGATCGGATGTCAACCTCTTGTAACTGACGCCATCCGTTAGTTGACGCAAAATCTCATCCTTGTATTTTGCGACATCCTGGATTACGATTGCTCCCCCCTTGTCAGCAGGCTTCACCACGACATTTTGATTGGACTTCAAAGTTCCCAGGGCTCTTCTTTCCGTCTTACGAATATTATATTTCACATACGTCTTATCACTCAAGATCTTCTTGACTTCCGTAGTGATGATGTTTTCATATGCCAGTATGCGGTGGCTCATTGTACTAGTTGGTGGTACGAAGGTGGATGGTACCCTGAATCCGGTTACTGATATATTCTTGGGTGGTGGTCTGTTCTTAAAAAAGAAACGTAGTCTTATTTTTCGGAAAAATTTAGAGAGTTCCATTATGGTGTTGAAGCAATTGGGAGGAGTCGTTGGTACAAAGGACAAACCTTTACTCAGAACCTTAAGCTCATCTTCATTGAATTGTTGAGATGACAAGTTGATAACAGGTGAACCTGACGTCTTTACCACCTGTAGTTCTTGCGCCTTAGTTGAGCGTTCCCCGTGTTCCTCTGGTTGGAAGCGGACTTGTTTCATCCCCCGACCTCTGCCACCGTCGTTGTCCCACTGCATCGGAGGACCTTGCTGACCACGTCCTGTTCCTCGGTTCCAGTTGTTGCCTCGTCCACGGGGCGGTCTCCATGTGCCTTGCTCTAAAAAAGAATTAGAGTTGGTTGGGTATTGGGGACGGTATGTATCTTGATAGCCGTAGGCGTCACTGGTGCCTGCCTGTTCAGAGTCTTCTCCAGAACTATAGGAAGAATCCGAAAATGTGGTGTATCTCCCTCTCGGTCTGCCGCCTCTAAATCCACAATTTGTGAAACGTCCCTGAGAATCCTGTCGAAAGTACTCGTCGGATAGGTATGGGTATGTTTTCTTCTTATTGTAGAATTTGAGATCCCTCGCTAGTTTGTCAAGTTTCTTTTTGATGGTAATGGTTTCGAAATCTTGGAGGGTAGCGACAAGCTTAGCTAACGCCTCTTTAGAATTGGTGAGAGTGCTGTCACCTGAGATGCTTGCCTTCAACTCGAATATTTGTTTGCTCAGGGCCACAACCTGTTCTGCCGCGGTCTCTATCCCCAACACCATCCAGTGTCTTGAACAATTATTTGCAACAAAGCTGAAACCTTCATGAAATTTGGGGATGTCTATAAAGATGGCTGGTTCAACTTTGACTTGCAGACCTGTAGGTATAATGTTGTTTTGCAGGCACTGTGCCAAGAAATGACCATGTAGTTTTGTACGGATCAATTTCTTTTCTAATCTCTCTAACTGGGAGATCTTGTCATTAAGGGTAATATTAATGATGGGCGTCCCTACCGATAGAAAATTGTTGGTGGGATCATTTAATAGTTGGTCTATGTAGTCTTCTGTATAGGTAATTATTTCTTTATCTACCATATTGGTAAGTCATAGGCAGGTTTGTGAAGAAAAGGTGTACAAAGAGATCTGACAACACGTGAGAACCTTCAAGTTGAAGGTGTTATGACCTCACAGGCATGCGCCTGTACAGATTAGATTATGAAGAACAGGGTCAAACCCAATGAAGTCTAAGGGACCTGGGTAGGTATCGTTATGAAGGGAAGGGGTCCCAGACAAAGAGACAGATTAATATATACACTTATAACATCTGATGAATTCAAAGTACAAAGTTAATGAACGCAAAAAAGTATTTATTCAGATTTGCATGAATACCTTTTACTGGTTGAAATTCATATCATATTTAGTTAAACACATTTCAAATTGATATTAGATATACGTGCCCACATTCACAACGGGGAGGGGGGAAGTGAAGGAAGTGTCAAGGGCAGGGTAGGGTCAAAGGGTATTGCGATTCATTCTGTGACAAGTTTTAATCACAATTCGGAAAATGAGTACACGTGGTCCCTATAGCCAAAGGGCCACAGTATAAGGCTCTAAGAGAGTCCAAAACTTTAACAAATGCACCGAACCAAACTCCGCTTCAGCCGATAGGGTCTTGTTGGGGTAGGAGATTGGTCGTAGTTATGTTATCGGCTGAAGGGTGTGTCCTGGCCCCAACTCTTTTCCTCCTCTTTATCGATCAAGTTGTTAAATTCTTCATGGATACCCCCACTGACGCCCCGATGTTGGCGGGGATGAGATTCCCCCTTCTCATCTTCGCCGACAACACTTTACTTCTGTCAAGAACACGTAGCGGTCTCCAGCGGGCTTTGGACCGCTTCGAGAAGTATTGTGCTATTAACAACCTGGCGGTAAATGTGGGGAAAACGAAGTTTATGGTTTTCACAAAAAACCACCCAGTTCGCAGCTCTGTGAGGTTAAATGGAGTTAACCTCGAGTAAGTAGATACCATGACCTACCTGGGGGTTACTCTTGACAGCCGTTTGAGATGGAAAGACCAAATTAACATCCAACATCTCAAATTTGCAAGGTTGACTGGCTGTCTTATAAAAGAGCAAAAAGAATCGACCACCAAACGGGTCCTCCCTGCCCTCAGGATCTATGATGCTAAAATCTCCACTGCCATCCTTTATGGCGCTGATCTTTGGGGGTATATGGACCTGCTTAACTTATTCAAAACCCAATGTAAGTTCCTTCGTAACCTAGTAGGTCTTCCACAGTCGACCCCCTCCATCCCCCTCTGTTTGGATCTAGGGTGTCCCCCGATCAACGAGATGGCTAGATTTAGGCTGGTGGCCTTGTGGAGACATATATGGATGTCTCCAGACCTGTCTCTTTTTGCACAAGAATTGGCAGAAGTCAGGTCCATAACCGGATCCGGAAAAATTCCCTGGTTCTCTGCTGTAAAAACCATCCTCATTGATATGGGTTTAGAACATCTTTGGTTATCCCCCCAATCCAATGTTTTCCCCTCCAAACACGAGTTTAAATCCCTGTACTGGGCCTCGATTCGTCTAAAAAGAGTTGTACTCTCTAGCAATAACAGTCTCACAGGCAGGTTCTTAACATTTAAACTTGACCTGATGCGAGAGTCCTATTGGGATGTAATAACTAGACCGTTAGACAAAAAACTGTTTCATCTGTTTAGAGTGGGGTCCTTACCTCTAAACTCTTTTGCATTCAAATGGACCACTGGGTCATCAACCGACTGTAAATGTTGCCCAGGTCATAATGAATCAGAAGGACATTTTCTTTTTGCTTGTCCTAGATATGCTGCACCTTGTAAGAAATGGTTAAAACCACTGTTTCAAAGTTTGCCATTTAAAACATCTGTGGAAGCCATTCGGGCACTAAAGACCAACACCTCCGAACTCTTTGTTGTATGTCTGGCAAAATATTTGGGCTGGGCCTGGCTTTTAAGGCTAAAACATATGATATAGCCCCCGGGACCCATTTTCATTGTTCCGTTAATTGATCGAATATGTATCCACTTTTATCACTAGTTATCAGATTTACTCAATCTGTGTCCTTTGAACATTAAGCAAGAAATGGTTCACTGTTAATGAATCTGAATTGTTATGTATTTCTGAAAACTTTTAACTCAGGTTCCTCTTTTTCTGATATTTAATGCTTTTTATATTCATCTTTCCTTTATTGGTTTGTTCAAAATGTGTTTAGTATTTGTTTAGTGATGTTTGCATTTGTAATTTATTCTTAAATAGTCTTTTTTGCTTAAAACTCTGTCTGACAGATTACTATTGAATTTTAATGTGTCTTTTATGATTTGATAAAAATCGAAATAAAGACTTGAAACCTGAACCTGATAACCCCAGCCAAGAAAGGCAGCAAGTGTGCAAATATCTCACTGCCTTCAGCTAGGGTACTAACTACAACAAAAAGGCTCAATAAAGGGCCTTGACTTTGAATCAGAATATGAAATTGAAGAATAATTGATAACCTCAGCCAAGAAAGGTAGCAAGCGTGCAAATTTCCCACTGCCTTCAGCTGGGGTAGTTGTTACAACAAAAAAGCGTGATAAAGATCCTGGACTTTGAATAGGAATATTAAATAGAAGAATAGTTGATAACCACATCCAATAAAGGCAGCAAGTAGGTGTGTTTATGTGTGGATGATGTGTTGATTGAGTGGAAGATGAATAAGGTGAAAAATAAGAAAGTCTGCAAGCGTGCAAATTACCCAGTGCCTTCAGCCAGGGAAGTAGTTACAACGAAAAGTCTCAATAAATTGCCTTGACTTTGAATCAGAATATAAAATTGAACAATAATTGATAAACCCCGCCAAGAAAGTTGATTGACTAGAAGATGAATAAGGTGAAAAATAGGAAAGGCTGCAAGTGCAGAACATTTCCTACTGCTTTCGGCCGGAGTAGTAGCTACAACAAAAAGGCTCGATAAAGGGTCTTGACCTTTGAATCAGAATATGAAATTCAAGAAGTATTGATAACACCGGCCAAGAAAGGCAGCAAGTGTGCAAATTTCCCACTGCCTTTGGCCGGGGTAGTTGTTGCAACAAAAAGGCTTGATAAATGCCCTGCACTTTGAATAGGAATATGAAATTGAAGAATAATTGATAACCCTGGGCCAAGAAAGGCAGCAAGTGTGCAAATATCCCACTGCCTTCAGCCGGGGTAGTAACTACAGCAAAAAGGCTCAATAAAGGGCCTTGACTTTGAAGCAGAATATGAAATTGAAGAATAATTGATAATCCCAGCCAAGAAAGGTAGCAAGTGTGCAAAATTACCACTGCCTTCGGTTGGGGTACTTGTTACAACAAAAAAGCTTGATAAAGAGCCTGCACTTTGAATAGGAATATGATATAGAAGAATAGTTGATAACCACTGCCAAGAAAGGCAGCAAGTAGGTGTGTGTATGTGTGGATGATGTGTTGATTGAGTGGAAGATGAATAACGTGAAAAATAAGAAAGTCTGGCAGTGTGCAAATTACCCAGTGCCTTCAGCCGGGGAAGTAGTTACAACAAAAAAGGCTTGATAAAGGGCCTTGACTTTAAATCAGAATATGAAATTGAACAATAATTGATAACCCCAGCCAAGAAAGGCAGCAAGTGCGGAAATTTTCCACTGCCTTCGGCAGGGCTAATAGATACAACAAAAAGGCACGATAAAGGGCCTTGATTTTGAATCAGAATATGAAATTAAAGAATAATTGATAACCCCAGCCAAGAAAGGCAGCAAGTGTGCAAATTTCCCACTGCCTTCGGCCGGGGTAGTTGCTACAAAAAAATGTTTCGATAAAGGACCTTGACTTTAAATCAGAATATGAAATTCAAGATTAATTGGTAACCCTAACCAAGAAAGGCAGCAAGTGTGCAAATTTCCAACTGCCTTCGGCTGGGGTAGTTGCTACAATAAAAAGGCTTGTTAAAGGGCCTTGACTTTGAATCAGAATATGAAATTGAAGAATAATTGATAACCCCAGCCAAAAAAGGGAGCAAGTAGGTGTGTGTATGCGTGGATGATGTGTTGATTGAGTAGAAGATGAATAAGGTGAAAAAAAAGAAAGGCTGAAGATACGCAAACTACCCACTTCCTTGTGAAGGGAAGTGTGTGTTTGGTTTTCCAATCCATTACACCCACAGGGCTTCGGATTCCGCAGTGGGAGCCTGAGAAATGGGTATCACATCTAAGGAGGCAAGCAAGTGCACAAAGTACACACACTGTGCGGTAGAAAGGATGCAAGAACGGACGCGAGTGTGCAAATTACCCACTGCCATTCCAGGGTAGTAGTTACCAAGAAGGCTCAATAAAGGGCCTGCACTTTGAATTTGAATTACAAGAAGAATAATTGATAACCCCAGCCAAGAAAGGCAGCAGCAAGTGCACTAATTTCCCACTTCTTTCGACCGGGGCTATAGCTACAACAAAAAGGCTTGATAAAAGGCCTTGACTTTCAATCTGAATATGAAATTCAAGAATAATTGATAACCCCAGCCAAAAAAGGCAGCAAGTGTGCAAATATCTCACTGCCTTCAGCTAGGGTATGAACTACAACAAAAAGGCTCAATAAAGGGCCTTGACTTTGAATCAGAATATGAAATTGAAGAATAATTGATAACCCCAGCCAAGAAAGGTAGCAAGCGTGCAAAATTCCCACTGCCTTCGGCTGAGGTAGCTGTTACAACAAAAAAGCTTGATCAAGATCCTGGACTTTAAATAGGAATATGAAATAGAAGAATAGTTGATAACCACATCCAATAAAGGCAGCAAGTAGGTGTGTTTATGTGTGGATGATGTGTTGATTGAGTGGAAGATGAATAAGGTGAAAAATAAGAAAGTCTGCAAGCGTGCAAATTACCCAGTGCCTTCAGCCAGGGAAGTAGTTACAACGAAAATTCTCGATAAATTGCCTTGACTTTGAATCAGAATATAACATTGAACAATAATTGATAAACACCGCCAAGAAAGGCAGCAAGTGCAGATATTTCCTACTGCTTTCGGCCGGGGTAGTAGCTACAACAAAAAGGCTTGATAAAGGGTCTTGACCTTTGAATCAGAATATGAAATTCAAGAAGAATTAATAACACCGGCCAAGAAAGGCAGCAAGTGTGCAAATTTCCCACAGCCTTTGGCCGGGGTAGTTGTTGCAACAAAAAGGCTTGATAAACAGCCTGCACTTTGAACAAGAATATGAAATTGAAGAATAATTGAAAAACCCCAGCCAAGAAAGGCAGCAAGTGTGCAAATTTCCCACTGCCTTCAGCCGGGGTAGTAACTACAGCTAAAAAGGCTCAATAAAGAGCCTTGACTTTGAATCAGAATATGAAATTGAAGAATAATTGATAACTCCAGCCAAGAAAGGTAGCAAGTGTGCAAAATTCCCACTGCCTTTGGCTGGGGTAGTTGTTACAACAAAAAAGCTTGATAAAGAGCCTGCACTTTGAATAGGAATATGAAATAGAAGAATAGTTGATAACCACTGCCAAGAAAGGCAGCAAGTAGGTGTGTTTATGTGTGGATGATGTGTTGATTGAGTGGAAGATGAATAAGGTGAAAAATAAGAAAGTCTGGCAGTGTGCAAATTACCCACTGCCTTCAGCCGGGGAAGTAGTTACAACGAAAAGTCTAGATAAATTGCCTTGACATTGAATCAGAATATAACATTGAACAATAATTGATAACCCTGCCAAGAAAGGCAGCAAGTGCAGAAATTTCCTACTGCTTTCGGCCGGGGTAGTAGCTACAACAAAAAGGCTAGATAAAGGCTCTTGACTTTGAATCAGAATATGAAATTCAAGAATAATTGATAACACCAGCCAAGAAAGGCAGCAAGTGTGCAAATTTCCCACTGCCTTCGGCCGGGGTAGTTGTTAAAAGAAAAAGGCTCGATAAACACCCTGCACTTTGAATAGGAATATGAAATTGAAGAATAATTGATAACCCCAGCCAAAAAAGGCAGCAAGTAGGTGTGTGTATGTGTGGATGATGTGTTGATTGAGTGGAAGATGAATAAGGTGAAAAATAAGAAAGGCTGGAGACATGCAAACTACCCACTGCCTTGTCAGTGAAGCAGATCTTTGGATTTCCAGCTCATTACACAGATAGGGCGTCAGATCCGCAGTGGGAGACTGAGAAACGGGTTCCATATCTAAGTAGGTAAGCAAGTGCACAAAGTACACACACTCTGCTGTAGAAAGGACGTAAGAAAGGATGCAAGTGTGCAAGTTACCCACTGCCATTCATGGGTAGTAGTTACCAAGAATGCTCAATAAAGGGCCTGTACTTTGAATTTGAATTACAAGAAGAATAATTGATAACCCCAGCCAAGAAAGGCAGCAAGTGTGCAAATTTCTCACTGCCTTCGGCCGGCGTAGTTGTTACAGAAAGAAAGGCATGATAAAGGGCCTGCACTTTGAATAGGAAAATGAAATAGAAGAATAGTTGATAACCACAGCCAAGGAAGGTAGCAAGTAGGTGTGTGTACGAGTGGGTGATGTGTTGATTGACTAGAAGATGAATAAGGTGAAAAATAAGAAAGGCTGCAAGTGTGCAAATTACCCACTGCCTACGACCAGGTGGTAGCTGGAAAAAAAAGGCTTGATAAAGGGCCTTGACTTTGAATCAGAATATGAAATTGAAGACTAATTGATAACCCCAGCCAAAAAAGGCAGCAAGTGTGCAAATTTCCCTCTGCCTTTGGCCGGAGTAGTTGTTACAACAAAAATAGAAGAATAGTTGATAACCACAGCCAAGAAAGGCAGCAAGTAGGTGTGTGTATGTGTGGATGATGCGTTGATTGAGAGGAATATGAATAACGTGAAAAATAAGAAAGGCTGCAAGTGTGCAACTTACCCACTGCCTTCAATCGGGGAAGTAGTTACAACAAGAAAGGCTTGATAAAGGGCCTTGACTTTAAATCAAAATATGAAATTGAACAATAATTGATAACCCCAGCCAAGGAAGGCAGCAAGTGCGGAAATGTTCCACTGCCTTCGGCAGGGGTAGAAGCTACAACAAAAAGGAACGATAAAGGGCCTTGATTTTGAATCAGATTATGAAATTAAAGAATAATTGATAACCCCAGACAAGAAAGGCAGCAAGTGTGCAAATTTCCCACTGCCTTCGGCTGGGGTAGCTGTTACGACAAAAAGGCTCGATAAAGGGCCTGTACTTTGAAGATGAATATGAAATTGAAGAATAATTGATAACCCCAGCCAAGAAAAGCTGCAAGTGAGCACATTTCTTACTGCCTTTGGCTGGGGCTTGGCTTGTTGTTACAAAAAAAAAGGCTCAATAAAGGGCCAGCACTTTGAATAGGGATATGAAATAGAAGAATAGTTGATAACCACAGCCAAGAAAGGCAGCAAGTAGTTGTGTGTACGTGTGAATGATGTGTTGATTGAGTGGAAGATGAATAAGGTGAAAAACAAGAAAGTCTGCAAGTTTGCAAATTACCCACTGCCTTCAGTCGGGGAAGTAGTGGCGACAAAATGGCTAGATAAAGGGCCTTGACTTTGAATAAGAATATGAAATTGAACAATAATTGATAACCCCAGCCAAGAAATGCATCAAGTGCGCACATTTCCTACTGGCTTCGGCGGGGGTAGTAGCTACAACAAAAAGGTTTAATAAAGGGCTTTGACTTTGAATCAGAATATGAAATTGAAGAATAATTGATAGCCCAAGCCAAAAAAGGCAGCAGGTAGGTGTGTGTATGTGTGGATGATGTGTTGATTGAGTGGAAGATGAATTAGGTGAAAAATAAGAAAGGCTGCAGAGGCGCAAACTACCCAATTCCTTGTAAGGGAAGTGGGTGTTTGGTTTTCCAGTCCATTACACCGACAGGGCATTGGATTCCGCAGTGGGAGCCTGAGAAACGGGTACCACATCTAAGGAGACTAGCAATTGCACAAAGTACACAAACTGTGCGGTTGAAAGGACGCAAGAAAGGACGCAAGTGTGCAAATTACCCACTGCCATTCACAGGAAGTAGTTATCAAGAAGGCTCAATAAAGGGTCTGCACTTTGATTTTGAATTACAAGAAGAATAATTGATAACCCCAGCCAAGAAAGGCAGCAAGTGTGCAAATTTCCCTCTGCCTTTTGCCGGGGTAAATGTTACACCAAAAAGGCTTCATAAAGGACCTTGACTTTGAATAAAAATATGAAATAGAAGAATAGTTGATAACAACAGCCAAGAAAGGCAGCAAGTAGGGGTATGTACGTGTGGATGATGTGTTGATTGAGAGGAAGATGAATAACGTGAAAAATAAGAAAGGCTGCAAGTGTGCAAATGACCCACTGCCTTCAGCCGGGGAAGTAGTTACAACAAAAAAGGCTTGATAAAGGGCCTTGACTTTGAATCTGAATATGAAATTGAACAATAATAGATAACCTCAGCCAAGAAAGGCAGCAAGTTTGCAAATTTCTGCTGCCTTCGGCCGGGGTAGTAGCTACAACAACAAGGCTCAATAAAGGGCATTGACTTTGAATCTGAATATGAAATTGAAGAATAATTGATAACCCCAGCCAAGAAAGGCAGCAAGTGAGCACATTTCTCACTACCTTCGGCCAAAGTAGTAGCTACAACAAAAAGGCTCAATAAAGGGCCTTGACTTTGAATCGGAATATGAAATTGAAGAATACTTGATAACCACTGCCAAAAAAGGCAGCAAGTAGGTTTGTGTTCGTGTGGATGATGTGTTGATTGAGTGAAAGATGAATAAGGTATAAAATAAGAAAGGCTGCAAGTGTGCAACATATCCAGTGCCTTCAGCCGGGGAAGTAGTTACATCAAAAAAGACTCAATAAAGGGCCTTGACTTTGAATCAGAACATGAAATTGAACAATTATTGATAACCGCAGCCAAGAAAGGCAGCAAGTGCGCAAATTTCCTACAGCCTTCAGCCGGGGTAGTAGCTACAACAAAAAGGCTTGGTAAAGGGCCTTGAGTTTGAATTAGAATATGAAATTGAAGAATAATTGATAGCCCCAGCCAAAATAGGCAGCAAGTAGGTGTGTGTATGTGTGGATGTTGTGTTGATTGAGTGGAAGATGAATAAGGTGAAAAATAAGAAACTCTGCAAATGTGCAAATTACCCACTGCCTTCAGCGGGGGAAGTAGTTACAACAAAAAAGGCTCGATAAAGGGCCTGGACTTGGAATGAGAATATGAAATTGAACAATAATTGATAACCCCAGCCAAGAAAGGCAGAAAGTGTGGAAATTTCCCACAGCCTACGGCCAGGGTAGTAGCTACAACAAAAAGGCTTGATCGATAAAGGGGTTTAACTTTGAATCAGAATGTGAAATTAAAGAATAAGTGATAACCCCAGCCAAGAACGGCAGCAAGTGTGCAAATTTCCCACTGTCTTCGGTCGAGGTAGTTGTTACAACAAAAAGGCTCGATAAAAGGCCGGCACTTTGAATAGGAATATGAAATAGAAGAATAGTTGATAACAACAGCCAAGAAAGGCAGCAAGTAGGTGTGTGCACGTGTGGATGATGTGTTGATTGAGTAGAAGATGAATAAGGTGAAAAATAGTAAAGGCTGCAAGTGTGCAAATTACCCACTGCCTTTAGCCGGGCAAGTAGTTACAATAAAAAAGGCTTGATAAAGGGCCTTGACTTTGAATGTGAATATGAAATTGAACAATAATAGATAACCCAGGCCAAGAAAGGCAGCAAGTGTGGAAATTTCCCACTGCCTTCGACCGGGAAAGTAACTACAATAAAAAGGCTCAATAAAGGGCCTTGACTTTTAATCAGAATATGAAATTCATGAATAATTGATAACCCCAGCCAAGAAAGGCAGCAAGTTTGCAAATTTCCGACTGCCTTCGGCCGGCATAGTAGCTACAACAAAAAGGCTCGATAAAGGGCATTGACTTTGAATCTGAATATGAAATTGAAGAATAATTGATAACCCCAGCCAAGAAAGGCAGCAAGTGAGCACATTTCTTACTACCTTTGGCCGGAGTAGTAGCTACAACAAAAAGCCTTGGTAGCGGGCCTTGAGTTTGAATTAGAATATGAAATTGAAGAATAATTGATAGCCCCAGCCAAAAGAGGCAGCAAGTAGGTGTGTGCATGTGTGGATGATGTGTTGATTGAGTGGAAGATAAATAAGGTGAAAAATAAGAAAGGCTGCAAATGTGCAATTTACCCTTTGCCTTCAGCCGGGGAAGTAGTTACAACAAAAAAGGCTTGATAAAGGGCCTTGACTTTGAATGAGAATATGAAATTGAACAATAATTGATAACCCCAGCCAAGAAAGGCAGCAAGTGCGGAAATTTCCCACAGCCTTCGGCCAGGGTAGTAGCCACAACAAAAAGGATTGATCGATAAAGGGGATTAACTTTGAATCAGAATGTGAAATTAAAGAATAAGTGATAACCCAAGCCAAGAAAGGCAGCAAGTGTGCAAATTTCCCACTGTCTTCGGCCGAGGTAGGTTTTTTTTTTTTTTTTAGATGAGCAGCTTGCGCGACTCGGTAGTAGCGTTCCAAGTCCGGGGCACCCAGACCCCCCATCTCGCAGGGGAGAATTAGCGTCGCCCACTGTATTCTGGGTTGCTTGCCACCCCATGCCAGTCGGATTAGGACTTGTGTGAGCTGTCTAAAAAAGGCCTTCGATAGCACCACCGGGATATTCGTGAAAAGGAACAGAAACAGGGGCAGCACGATCATTTTCATGATGGCGATCCTACCTAGGAGGGATAAGGGGAGTTTACTCCAAGTGTCTACATCATCGGCTAACTTATTGAAGGCCACGCCGTAGTTATCCCAGACTAGGACCTCCGGGTCAGTGTGCAGTCGAATACCCAAGTACCTGACCGAGTCTGTGGACCACTTCAGGGGGTACTCCATGTCAAAGGAGTGTGTCACTGGAGTGAGAGGGAAGGCGATAGATTTATCCCAATTCACTTTATAAGCCAGTTAACTAATCAATATTTTATTAAAAATAAACATCCAAGTGTATCTTAGTGAATACATATATAATATATGTATTCACTAAGATACACTTTATAAGCCAGTTAACTAATCAATATTTTATTAAAAATAAACATCCATTTACACACTTATTTAAACATTTATTCATCCATCGACTTTTACAAATACAAAACATATTGATATTTCAGAAAGACAAACATTCACTGGATGGTGTCATCAGTGATGTCATGAGTGATGTCACTGACCATGTCATGAGTGATGTAATATGTGACGTCATCAGCAGTGCATTGCAGGCGCGCATGTTATAGTGAGTCCAACTAACTATAACGTGGGAATTTCAATGGTTTTATGTCAGTAAAATTTCCAGCTAACTATAACTGGTGTGAAACCTATGTTTTTTTTAGTGAATATATATATATATGAGGCATACAAGGTCTTCAAAATGCAATCCTGCAAAGACAAGACGAACCCTGCACTGGTGCAAATAATTCTTTATTGGAGCCAAACACCAAGTCGACCATGACGAGTTTCAGCCCGCGAAGGGCCTTGATCACATGACAATATATATATATATTTATATATATATATATATATATATATATATATATATATATATATATATATATATATATATATATATATATATATATACATATATATTGAATATGGTATTATCCATCATTTCCAGAAATAAACATCCAGCACTCCAAGGTAGATCTTTTGACACTCGCTCTACTTTATTTTTGACAAAGTTTCAAACATCAATGCATTTCAGCAGTCTCATTCTGCCTTGTTCACGAATCAGCGCCATTTTTTCCACATTAAAATACACAGTCAGTAGTGAGTGACACTAACAAAGGACACAACATAATGCATGGGAGGCTCTACCTCTCGCAATCTGGCGGCCATATTTTAACGTGTATTTCTTTATCAGAGAGCATATTGATTTCTTCTCTTCACCCACAATACTCTCATTTAATTACTTAGAAAACCAAACTTTTTGTGTTTTAATTCACGTAACACTGCAAATGTTTTAAAATTCATGGTACTTCCCAAATGAAGCTTACATATATTTTGTGGGCATATTAATACCTCGCTTTTTCTGTTGCACAGCATCAGCGAAATAAAACACATTTAAATGTTAGTCAGTGCATGTCACAAATTTAAAGGGCAATTGCATAGATATATTAGAGGATTGACTTAAACACATTATTACGGCAAGTGCCTGTTTGTATTAGGTATACATTTTGGGAAGTTAAAGTGCAAGTGCATCTGTGCAAAATGCGCAACTTTTTACCACCTTTCCTAACCATTATATATGGTTAATTTCGGTGGTCCCATCATGACCTCAAAGAAGTGAAATGCACACTAGTAGCTGGTAATTATTTTCTCTTTATTGCCAACATGTCAAGAAATACACTGGACTTGGCACAATCGCCTTCCTCAATGTCAGTATGGCTACATTTATTTCATCAATTTACAACACAAGAGGATGGGGCAGTTCAATGCTTTTATCAGTCACTGAAATCAACAAAGGGCTAAACAGCAAAACAAAACGTGCTTTTCCTTAGTGGCCATTTTAGAATGCTTAACACTAATACAAGTAAAACTGTTATTTATTATAACATCCCCATTCAACATGATTCATTTAATTAAATACACAATGATTCCAAGGATTTTCTTTGTGTTACATACATGATTAAAAGAAAAACGTCATCAATAATTTTCATTATGCCGCTAATTAATTTTAATTATATAAAGTCTGTTGTCACTCACATAATTGGGCTCTGAAATGGCTTTGAAGCAAAAGATTATTACATGGATTTTGTTTGAGCAATTTGAATGTTCTTTGAATTGCGGGGAAGAAGCATAAGTTGAATCTACCATATTTGATATTATCCCGCACAAGATGATGGGAAACTAGTGGTGAAGGTGATGACTCTGGGTTAGAATGTATCCTATATGTATCTACAGTACTTCCTCATTGTTTAATCCTTTAGCATTTTTTGTTTGTAACTCAATTATATATTTGGATTCTAGAACCCTCAATCTTTTAGTTCTGTTTCCTCCTCTTTCTTTGTTGGCCACCTGATCTATGCAATAGTGCTTGAGCAGATTGCAGTTGCTCTTGTGCTTTTCTTTTAAAAGGACTGTATGTGCTTAAGCACTCTTTTTTTTAGCCAGTGTATGGTATTTCCCACATATTGCTTTCCGCTTGGGCATTCAAGGCAATTTACTGTAAATTTGGAATTGCAGTTGAGCAATTTGTTTATTTTTCTTTTGGTTTTCCTGCCAGGTATTTGAAATTCATTAACGTTTTAATTATTTCTGCATGCTTTGCATTGCATACACTGATAAACACCTGTGACCAGGTCTTTTTTCTTTTTCCTGTCATGAAATTGCTCCTTACCAAATGATCTTTTAAAGAAGGACATCTTCAATATGTGATAAGGGGAGATTGTGGGAGATGTAATCCTATCCTGGAATATTTGGTACTCTTCTGAAAAATTAACAGTGTAATCAGTAATCATTCTTTTTTTCAGCTGCTCTTGATTCCAATCAGACGTTTTGTTTCTCTCTAATTGCAATTGTTGTCTTTGTATTTTATTTGTCTTTCTGTCTGCTTCTCGTAGAATTCCTTCAGAGTAACCCCTTTCTCTGAATCCTTTGAAAGCTAGAACCTGCACCTTTTTGTACTCATCTGTTGTAGAGAAATGTAGTTTAATACTTAAAAGTTCTCCACAATGAATACTGCTTATTACACTTTGAGGAAGGAATCTACCTGTGTGTAAAATACTGTTCACTGCAGTCGGCTTCTAAAACCATGAAGTTTGTAATTTCTCAATTTCTACATAGACTGTCAGATCTAGTTATGCCATCTGTGTGTTACTGATACATTTTGTGAAGTGTAAATTATATTTGTTTAGATGAAAAAATAGTAATGTAATCCTCAGCTTCATTACGTGTATCCGTCCAAATAATGAATTGTCTATATAACAAGCCCATAGGGCTATGTTATCCATCCATTTCTCAATTGTATCTGCCCAGGTCACATGCTTCTCCCACCAGCTAACAAATAATGTTTGAATAGCTGGGGGCAAAGCACTTGCCCATGGCAGTCCTCTGCTGCTATCGGTAAAGACCCCCTGCAAAGAATTATTTTTTATTATTTAAACAAAATAAAGGTAATTCAAGAGGGAAATTAATTCCTCTAAAGCGCCACAGAGCTGCGTTGCAGAGTGTGGTAAAAAGGGGCATGGCCTATGAACATCTCTCTGCAACGCAGCTCCCTGGTGCACACTAGAGGTACCTGGTGGGCTAGTTGGCCCCCAGAGACCCCCATTATTCAAGGGGAATTACTTCTTCATCTCCAAACGTGTTTGCAGAGTGCTGCAGGGAGGGGGCGGGGGCTCCGGTGCGATGCCGGTCTTTTTAAAAATTATATTTAAGAAAGGGGGCTGTTTGGCCCCCTTCCTTTCCTTTTTTATAAGCCCGGGGACCCCATCTCCCAGGGCCTGACCCCTTTTTTTATTATAACAAATTTTGGATGGGGGCCGCATGGAATCCCCTTCCTATGCCATAATCAGCCCCCTGGACCCCATCCCCAGGGCATGGCCCTTTATTTGTCTTTTTTTGGTCTTTTTTGGAGGGGGCTGCGTGGTCCCCCTCCTCTGGCCATTTATGGCACTCCGGACTTCATTATCCTGTGGCTGACCTTTCTCTTTTTTTAATAGTTTTATTATTTAATTATAATTGGGGAGGGGGCAGCATGACCCTGCTCCCGGGCCACTTTTGCAAAAAGGTAGCCCTTGGTTCAGAAAGTGCCCTTTCTTTTAAATGGTGTAAATCTGTTCAGTAGTTCCTGAGAAATTTTTTAAAATTGTGGTGAAAAAAATAATTTTCCCATTTGAAACTTTAGACACTGTTATAGCAAAAACTGCTGAACGGAATCACACCAAATTGAGCAAAAAGGTACTGCTTGGCCCAGAAAGCGACCTTTTTAAAAATAGTGTAAATCCGTTCAGTAGTTTTTGAGAAATTAAGGAATAAAGACAGTTATATCTATGGCCGCTGTGGATCTGCGCACACTGTGCGCATCCTGGGCGCACCCTCCCGAGCACGAGCTTTATGCTAATTGGCTGTCAACACTCCAAACCAGGAAGTGTTGGTTCCCTACCTGTGCCTCTGTAGAACCGAGGCACAAGAAATCAGTCAAACTAAGGCGCAAAACACAAAAAGGGGGCAGGGTAGAAACACCCTGACCCTCCAGGCCTGCTTAGGGGGTCCCGCAAAGAACCCAAGGGCCCCCCAATGTTTTTTTTTTAAATCGGCAAAATCCAGGTAGGGTACGCAGATCCTGCCAAGAAGGAAAACAGGGCAGTATTGTGAAGTAAAGGGTGGCCAGGAGGGGCCCCCCATCCCCGGGGACCACCACCCTCAGGGGCTTTATAAAATTATTTGCGGGGGGCTCACAGCCAGTGCTTTTGAATATGCAATAAAACCTGTTTTTTCATCGCGATGTGGGCAGCTCATTCCTTCTCATTGAGAGGGGTTTGTTTCATGTTTTACGGCTTGGTCCTGCCGTGAGCGACGCACCACCAGCCTCAAAGTGCGCCATCATTGTCTGAAAACGGACCCCTTTTGAGTACCTGTGAAAGCAACAAAGACAGCGGCGCTACCAAGAACTGAACCTTGGTTCTGGGCCCTAGCAAACTCTAAATTTTAGTATGCATAGGGATCACGAGAAACATTTCTAAAACAAAGCGTAATGAATTTCAAGCATCACCCACTGGAGGGTAAAGATTGTTGGGATTGCGATCGAACTACAGGAACCATAATGCTATGAGGAAAGTCTACCGTGACGCACACCAGGGGGCAAACACTTTAAATGCAGTAAATTGGTTCTGTTCAATTTCAGCCTCTTGGATGCTCCTGGCTCCCCCTTCGAAAAAGGTCTGTGTAGACCGAAATGCATCAGGGACTAAGACATGCCAGTGCTTTTGAATATGCAATAAAACCTGTTGGTTTCATCGTGATGTGTGCGGCTCATTCCGTCTCATTGAGAGGGGTTTGTTTCATGTTTTACGGCTTGGTCCTGCCATAATCGACGCACTACCAGCCTCAAAGTGCGCCATTACTGTCTGAAAAAGGACCCCTTTTGAGTACCTGCTAAAGCAACAAAGACAACGGCACTACCAAGTACTGGACCTTGGTTCTGGGCCCCAGCAAACTCTGAAAGTAAGTATGTATGGGGATCACGAGGAACTTTTCTTAAATAAAGAGAAATGAATTTCAAGCATCACTCACTGGAGGTTAAAGATTGTTGGGATTGCGATAAAACTACAGGAACCATAATGCTATGAGGGAAGTCTACCATGACGCCCACCAGGGAGCAAACACTTTAAATGCAGTAAATTGGTTCTGTTCAATTTCAGCCTCTTGGATGCTCCTGGCTCCCCCTTCGAAAAAGGTCTGTGCAAACCGAAATGCATCAGGGACTAAGACATGCCCGTGCTTTTGAATATGCAATAAAAACCTGTTGGTTTCATCACGATGTGTGCGTCTCGTTCCGTCTCATTGAGAGGGGTTTGTTTCATGTTTTACGGCTTGGTCCTGCCGTGAGCGACACACCACCAGCCTCAAAGTGCGTCATCACTGTCTGAAAACGGACCCCTTTTGAATATATATATAGAAAGAGTTGCCCCTAGGTGGGATGCACTTACAGGTAGGAATTAATGCCAACGCAAGGGCGCGAGCTGCGAACAAAGTCCTGTTCCTGCCAGGCACGTTTCGGGCCAACCCCCTCTTCTGTGGCAGACCATGTGACATGAGGGCAAGCTGTAAGCACTAGTAATTACCCACAGTAATTATACACAGGTGTAACACCTGAAGCAATGCTTTCTGGGACTGGTGGTTAAGTAAAACCCAAGTGGGTCGCCGCCGCCATTCACATGCAAAAAAGTTTTAAAAGGATTGTCAAAGTCCCCGCAAGCACCCCTCAAGTAAAAGGCACCTCCCGTACCACAGTAAGCTGCCCAAATGAGGTAGGTGTGGACCCGCAGTTTTTCCGCGGTAGTGCAAACCCGCGACCGGGCCGTCCGCTAACAAATGGAAGAAAGAGTTGCCCCTAGGTGGGATGCACTTACAGGTAGGAATTAATGCCAACGCAAGGGCGCGAGCTGCGAACAAAGTCCTTTTCCTGCCAGACGCGTTTCGGGCCAAAGCCCTCTTCAGTGGCAGACCATGTGGCATGACGGCAAGCTGTAAGCACCAGTAAATACCCACAGTAATTATACACAGGTGTAACACCTGAAGCAATGCTTTCTGGGACTGGTGGTTTAGTAAAACCCAAGTGGGTCGCCGCCGCCATTCACATGCAAAAAAGTATTAAAAGGATTGCCAATGTCCCTGCAAGCACCCCGCAAATAAAAGGCACCTCCCGTACCACAGTGAGCTGCCCAAATGAGGTAGCTGTGGACCCGCAGTTTTTCCGTGGTAGTGCAAACCCGCGACCGGGCCGGCCACTAACAAATGGAATAAAGAGTTGCCCCTAGGTGGGATGCACTTACAGGTAGAAATTAATGCCAACACAAGGGCGCGAGCTGCGAACAAAGTCCTTTTCCTCCCAGACGTGTTTCGGGCCAATGCCCTCTTCAGTAGCAGACCATCTGACATGACGGCAAGCTGTAAGCACCAGTAAATACCCACAGTAATTATACACAGGTGTAACACCTGAAGCAATGCTTTCTGGGACAGGTGGTTTAGTAAAACCCAAGTGGGTCGCCGCCGCCATTCACATGCAAAAAAGTATTAAAAGGATTGCCAATGTCCCCGCAAGCACCCCACAAGTAAAAGGCACCTCTCGTACCACAGTAAGCTTCCCAAATGAGGTAGCTGTGGACCCGCAGTTTTTCCGCGGTAGTGCAAACCCGCGACCGGAAAAAAACATAGGTTTCAGGGATGTTATAGTTAGAAATTAGCATTTAAAAAAAACATAGAAATTCAATGAAAAAAAACCAATAGGTTTCAGGGACGTTATAGTTAGTTGGACTTTTCACTAATACAAAACCTGAGAAATTTGGCTGTTATTGTTAGTTGAGCTAACTATAACTCGCGCCCCTGACATGCACTGCTGATGATGTCACATATTACATAATTCATGACATGGTCAGTGACATCACTGATGACATCACGGATAACATCTCAAATGACATCACTAATGTCAACACTGATGACATCATCCAGTGACTGTGTTTCTGTAAAGTTTAAATATGTTTTATATGCATATCACTTCACTTCACTCACATCAATCACGATGGGGCGTATCCAGTGGGGCGTCATTTTAACATCAGACATAACAGGGATCTGTCTTGTCTTACATATTATGTAATTGATGCTGTTGCCCCTCTTAGACGTGGTGGCAACCGCGATAAATTACTACGCAGATTGGAGACCCGGTACATAATCAAGCTTGACAGCAAACAACCCAATGGGTTGAATGCGACGGAGGATTTGCACAATTTTTTGTAGAATTACTGTTCAATCGCATCCACACTACAGTCAGGCCGCCATACCTTCATGTTGGAGGTTTCAGCAATTTTCACTGTGTACATTACAACGGAGTACATATGAGTAATCCACAAGATATACATTATGACATAAACAATAATGTACTCTAGTATGGTGACTTGCATTACCGTTTTTAGATTGGTTGTTTATGTTTTCAAACAATGCGGTCTTTTAAATAGTATTTGGTTACTTTTTGGTGGTTATTTTACACTGTGAATATATAGGAGCACTTTTTTATTATTGTAAATATTTTTTTGTAAATAGGTCTTAATATTTATGAAGTATGAAATTTATAAATGTATAAGTTTTAATAAATATATAGGACTGTAGCTTATAGTCACGGTTGTACACTAAGGTGCATTTAGGGGCAATTCCTTTTCTGCACATAATCCAGCTGAGCTCTGTTTTAAGTTTCAACAGCACTGTGTCAGGCCTAGCATTTAAATTTGCTTATAATGTCATTATATGTCTATACATTTGATTGGTCCATTATATATTTAGCTTATTGAGTTATGAATTATGCATGTAGGCATATCATTTTAAATCAGTTAGTGGATCATTTTCTGTATTTAGGCAGCAAAGATAAAAAAGTTATTAATGTATTCATACAGTAATATATATTTGTATCTACCCAACAGTGTTCACTGTGGTGGAATTGACATCAGCGGCATTATGTTTATCGCTATTGATTTTAAATGTACTATTGCGACATTGTCCAACATCTGTGATTTTCATTATATACATAGTGGTGCACTGTTGCTTTAAATTACTTAATCCGGGCCACAGGTTGGATGTTGTGATGCACGTGTGGGAGGTGTGGCCCATAGGTGGGGTCAGAACCAACAACATAAAAGAAAATCAAAAATACAAATGTGGTGTGTGAACAAGAGTACGCCAGTACTCGAAACGTTGCATTTTGAAGGCTTGTGAATAAAATTAACTTGCCTGGATATCGTGGGGTCCGCCTCTTCTTTCGCCGCGCAAGTGGAGGTCTGAAGATTTCTTGTGATATATATATATATATATATATATATATATATATATATATATATATATATGCAAAGGTGTATTTAAGAATGAGTTAGT